>NW_027101983.1:0-27523 GCF_035609145.1 Eleutherodactylus coqui | reverse complement strand
TCCTCGAAACAACAGCATTTTAAGTGTACTGGCCCTTTAAGAGGTGGACCTGGGAAGCTTACGGACCTTTAAAATTGGCAATACTTTAAGGTGACTGGCCTATGAAGAGGATGACCATGGAAGTGGACAGTCCTTAAAGATGCATTATTGTGTGTGGGTGGCCTTCTAAGAGACAACCCTGGGAATGGACAGACCTTTGGAAATGTCAATGTGGCTTATGAAGTGGAAAGCCACTTGAACATGTGACATGTTTTGATGACTGGCCCTTTAAGAGGCAGACCCTAGAAGTGGACAAACCCTTGAAGAGGTGACAAATTTAGGAATTATGTCCTTTAAGAGGTTGACCAGGGTTGTGTACAAACCCTCGAAACAACAGCATTTTAAGTGTACTGGCCCTTTAAGAGGTGGACCTGGGAAGCTTACGGACCTTTAAAATTGGCAATACTTTAAGGTGACTGGCCTATGAAGAGGATGACCATGGAAGTGGACAGTCCTTAAAGATGCATTATTGTGTGTGGGTGGCCTTCTAAGAGACAACCCTGGGAATGGACAGACCTTTGGAAATGTCAATGTGGCTTATGAAGTGGAAAGCCACTTGAACATGTGACATGTTTTGCGGACTGGCCCTTTAAGAGGCAGACCCTAGAAGTGGACAAACCCTTGAAGAGGTGACAAATTTAGGGAATTATGTCCTTTAAGAGGTTGACCAGGGTTGTGTACAAACCCTCAAAACAACAGCATTTTAAGTGTACTGGCCCTTTAAGAGGTGGACCTGGGAAGCTTACGGACCTTTAAAATTGGCAATACTTTAAGGTGACTGGCCTATGAAGAGGATGACCATGGAAGTGGACAGTCCTTAAAGATGCATTATTGTGTGTGGGTGGCCTTCTAAGAGACAACCCTGGGAATGGACAGACCTTTGGAAATGTCAATGTGGCTTATGAAGTGGAAAGCCACTTGAACATGTGACATGTTTTGCGGACTGGCCCTTTAAGAGGCAGACCCTAGAAGTGGACAAACCCTTGAAGAGGTGACAAATTTAGGGAATTATGTCCTTTAAGAGGTTGACCAGGGTTGTGTACAAACCCTTGAAACAACAGTATTTTAAGTGTACTGGCCCTTTAAGAGGTGGACCTGGGAAGCTTACAGACTTTTAAAATTGGCAATACTTTAAGGTGACTGCCTGCCATGAATGACCTGCTGTGGATGCCCTGACAGCCCTGGATGACAGTCCTTGAAGATGCATTATTGCTGTGACTGGCCCTTCTAAGAGACAACCCTGAAGTGGACAGACCCTTGCCTGGCAATGTTGCAATGTGCTTATGAGCTGCTGTATGCCACCTTGAACATGCTGCCTGCTTTTGCTGACTGGCCCTTTAAGAGTGCCCTGACTCCTAGAAGTGGCACTAACCCTTGCCTGATGCGTGACACATGAAGTGCTTACTGTGCCTCTTATGCCAGGCTCTGACCATTGCTGCCCACCCTTCTGCCCTGCCACCTACCAACCTTCGAAAGCAAGCTGCTTGTGACCTCTGACATGTGCCTGCTTGGCCTGCTCCCTTGAATGCAATTGTGGCATAGCCTTCTGCCTTGACTCCCTCCTGCAGCTGCCTTTGACTACTGGCCCATTGCTCCTGCAAGCTACTTAAGGTGACTGGCCTATGAAGAGGATGACCATGGAAGTGGACAGTCCTTAAAGATGCATTATTGTGTGTGGGTGGCCTTCTAAGAGACAACCCTGGGAATGGACAGACCTTTGGAAATGTCAATGTGGCTTATGAAGTGGAAAGCCACTTGAACATGTGACATGTTTTGCGGACTGGCCCTTTAAGAGGCAGACCCTAGAAGTGGACAAACCCTTGAAGAGGTGACAAATTTAGGGAATTATGTCCTTTAAGAGGTTGACCAGGGTTGTGTACAAACCCTCGAAACAACAGCATTTTAAGTGTACTGGCCTTTTAAGAGGTGGACCTGGGAAGCTTACGGACCTTTAAAATTGGCAATACTTTAAGGTGACTGGCCTATGAAGAGGATGACCATGGAAGTGGACAGTCCTTAAAGATGCATTATTGTGTGTGGGTGGCCTTCTAAGAGACAACCCTGGGAATGGACAGACCTTTGGAAATGTCAATGTGGCTTATGAAGTGGAAAGCCACTTGAACATGTGACATGTTTTGCGGACTGGCCCTTTAAGAGGCAGACCCTAGAAGTGGACAAACCCTTGAAGAGGTGACAAATTTAGGGAATTATGTCCTTTAAGAGGTTGACCAGGGTTGTGTACAAACCCTCGAAACAACAGTATTTTAAGTGTACTGGCCCTTTAAGAGGTGGACCTGGGAAGCTTACAGACTTTAAAATTGGCAATACTTTAAGGTGACTGGCCTATGAAGAGGATGACCATGGAAGTGGACAGTCCTTAAAGATGCATTATTGTGTGTGGGTGGCCTTCTAAGAGACAACCCTGGGAATGGACAGACCTTTGGAAATGTCAATGTGGCTTATGAAGTGGAAAGCCACTTGAACATGTGACATGTTTTGCGGACTGGCCCTTTAAGAGGCAGACCCTAGAAGTGGACAAACCCTTGAAGAGGTGACAAATTTAGGGAATTATGTCCTTTAAGAGGTTGACCAGGGTTGTGTACAAACCCTCGAAACAACAGCATTTTAAGTGTACTGGCCTTTTAAGAGGTGGACCTGGGAAGCTTACGGACCTTTAAAATTGGCAATACTTTAAGGTGACTGGCCTATGAAGAGGATGACCATGGAAGTGGACAGTCCTTAAAGATGCATTATTGTGTGTGGGTGGCCTTCTAAGAGACAACCCTGGGAATGGACAGACCTTTGGAAATGTCAATGTGGCTTATGAAGTGGAAAGCCACTTGAACATGTGACATGTTTTGCGGACTGGCCCTTTAAGAGGCAGACCCTAGAAGTGGACAAACCCTTGAAGAGGTGACAAATTTAGGGAATTATGTCCTTTAAGAGGTTGACCAGGGTTGTGTACAAACCCTCGAAACAACAGCATTTTAAGTGTACTGGCCCTTTAAGAGGTGGACCTGGGAAGCTTACGGACCTTTAAAATTGGCAATACTTTAAGGTGACTGGCCTATGAAGAGGATGACCATGGAAGTGGACAGTCCTTAAAGATGCATTATTGTGTGTGGGTGGCCTTCTAAGAGACAACCCTGGGAATGGACAGACCTTTGGAAATGTCAATGTGGCTTATGAAGTGGAAAGCCACTTGAACATGTGACATGTTTTGCGGACTGGCCCTTTAAGAGGCAGACCCTAGAAGTGGACAAACCCTTGAAGAGGTGACAAATTTAGGGAATTATGTCCTTTAAGAGGTTGACCAGGGTTGTGTACAAACCCTTGAAACAACAGTATTTTAAGTGTACTGGCCCTTTAAGAGGTGGACCTGGGAAGCTTACGGACCTTTAAAATTGGCAATACTTTAAGGTGACTGGCCTATGAAGAGGATGACCATGGAAGTGGACAGTCCTTAAAGATGCATTATTGTGTGTGGGTGGCCTTCTAAGAGACAACCCTGGGAATGGACAGACCTTTGGAAATGTCAATGTGGCTTATGAAGTGGAAAGCCACTTGAACATGTGACATGTTTTGATGACTGGCCCTTTAAGAGGCAGACCCTAGAAGTGGACAAACCCTTGAAGAGGTGACAAATTTAGGGAATTATGTCCTTTAAGAGGTTGACCAGGGTTGTGTACAAACCCTCGAAACAACAGCATTTTAAGTGTACTGGCCCTTTAAGAGGTGGACCTGGGAAGCTTACGGACCTTTAAAATTGGCAATACTTTAAGGTGACTGGCCTATGAAGAGGATGACCATGGAAGTGGACAGTCCTTAAAGATGCATTATTGTGTGTGGGTGGCCTTCTAAGAGACAACCCTGGGAATGGACAGACCTTTGGAAATGTCAATGTGGCTTATGAAGTGGAAAGCCACTTGAACATGTGACATGTTTTGCGGACTGGCCCTTTAAGAGGCAGACCCTAGAAGTGGACAAACCCTTGAAGAGGTGACAAATTTAGGGAATTATGTCCTTTAAGAGGTTGACCAGGGTTGTGTACAAACCCTCAAAACAACAGCATTTTAAGTGTACTGGCCCTTTAAGAGGTGGACCTGGGAAGCTTACGGACCTTTAAAATTGGCAATACTTTAAGGTGACTGGCCTATGAAGAGGATGACCATGGAAGTGGACAGTCCTTAAAGATGCATTATTGTGTGTGGGTGGCCTTCTAAGAGACAACCCTGGGAATGGACAGACCTTTGGAAATGTCAATGTGGCTTATGAAGTGGAAAGCCACTTGAACATGTGACATGTTTTGCGGACTGGCCCTTTAAGAGGCAGACCCTAGAAGTGGACAAACCCTTGAAGAGGTGACAAATTTAGGGAATTATGTCCTTTAAGAGGTTGACCAGGGTTGTGTACAAACCCTTGAAACAACAGTATTTTAAGTGTACTGGCCCTTTAAGAGGTGGACCTGGGAAGCTTACAGACTTTTAAAATTGGCAATACTTTAAGGTGACTGGCCTATGAAGAGGATGACCATGGAAGTGGACAGTCCTTAAAGATGCATTATTGTGTGTGGGTGGCCTTCTAAGAGACAACCCTGGGAATGGACAGACCTTTGGAAATGTCAATGTGGCTTATGAAGTGGAAAGCCACTTGAACATGTGACATGTTTTGATGACTGGCCCTTTAAGAGGCAGACCCTAGAAGTGGACAAACCCTTGAAGAGGTGACAAATTTAGGGAATTATGTCCTTTAAGAGGTTGACCAGGGTTGTGTACAAACCCTTGAAACTACAGCATTTTAAGTGTACTGGCCCTTTAAGAGGTGGACCTGGGAAGCTTACAGACCTTTAAAATTGGCAATACTTTAAGGTGACTGGCCTATGAAGAGGATGACCATGGAAGTGGACAGTCCTTAAAGATGCATTATTGTGTGTGGGTGGCCTTCTAAGAGACAACTCTGGGAATGGACAGACCTTTGGAAATGTCAATGTGGCTTATGAAGTGGAAAGCCACTTGAACATGTGACATGTTTTGCGGACTGGCCCTTTAAGAGGCAGACCCTAGAAGTGGACAAACCCTTGAAGAGGTGACAAATTTAGGGAATTATGTCCTTTAAGAGGTTGACCAGGGTTGTGTACAAACCCTCGAAACAACAGCATTTTAAGTGTACTGGCCCTTTAAGAGGTGGACCTGGGAAGCTTACGGACCTTTAAAATTGGCAATACTTTAAGGTGACTGGCCTATGAAGAGGATGACCATGGAAGTGGACAGTCCTTAAAGATGCATTATTGTGTGTGGGTGGCCTTCTAAGAGACAACCCTTGGAATGGACAGACCTTTGGAAATGTCAATGTGGCTTATGAAGTGGAAAGCCACTTGAACATGTGACATGTTTTGCGGACTGGCCCTTTAAGAGGCAGACCCTAGAAGTGGACAAACCCTTGAAGAGGTGACAAATTTAGGGAATTATGTCCTTTAAGAGGTTGACCAGGGTTGTGTACAAACCCTCGAAACAACAGCATTTTAAGTGTACTGGCCCTTTAAGAGGTGGACCTGGGAAGCTTACGGACCTTTAAAATTGGCAATACTTTAAGGTGACTGGCCTATGAAGAGGATGACCATGGAAGTGGACAGTCCTTAAAGATGCATTATTGTGTGTGGGTGGCCTTCTAAGAGACAACCCTGGGAATGGACAGACCTTTGGAAATGTCAATGTGGCTTATGAAGTGGAAAGCCACTTGAACATGTGACATGTTTTGCGGACTGGCCCTTTAAGAGGCAGACCCTAGAAGTGGACAAACCCTTGAAGAGGTGACAAATTTAGGGAATTATGTCCTTTAAGAGGTTGACCAGGGTTGTGTACAAACCCTCGAAACAACAGCATTTTAAGTGTACTGGCCCTTTAAGAGGTGGACCTGGGAAGCTTACGGACCTTTAAAATTGGCAATACTTTAAGGTGACTGGCCTATGAAGAGGATGACCATGGAAGTGGACAGTCCTTAAAGATGCATTATTGTGTGTGGGTGGCCTTCTAAGAGACAACCCTGGGAATGGACAGACCTTTGGAAATGTCAATGTGGCTTATGAAGTGGAAAGCCACTTGAACATGTGACATGTTTTGCGGACTGGCCCTTTAAGAGGCAGACCCTAGAAGTGGACAAACCCTTGAAGAGGTGACAAATTTAGGGAATTATGTCCTTTAAGAGGTTGACCAGGGTTGTGTACAAACCCTCGAAACAACAGCATTTTAAGTGTACTGGCCCTTTAAGAGGTGGACCTGGGAAGCTTACGGACCTTTAAAATTGGCAATACTTTAAGGTGACTGGCCTATGAAGAGGATGACCATGGAAGTGGACAGTCCTTAAAGATGCATTATTGTGTGTGGGTGGCCTTCTAAGAGACAACCCTGGGAATGGACAGACCTTTGGAAATGTCAATGTGGCTTATGAAGTGGAAAGCCACTTGAACATGTGACATGTTTTGCGGACTGGCCCTTTAAGAGGCAGACCCTAGAAGTGGACAAACCCTTGAAGAGGTGACAAATTTAGGGAATTATGTCCTTTAAGAGGTTGACCAGGGTTGTGTACAAACCCTCGAAACAACAGCATTTTAAGTGTACTGGCCCTTTAAGAGGTGGACCTGGGAAGCTTACGGACCTTTAAAATTGGCAATACTTTAAGGTGACTGGCCTATGAAGAGGATGACCATGGAAGTGGACAGTCCTTAAAGATGCATTATTGTGTGTGGGTGGCCTTCTAAGAGACAACCCTGGGAATGGACAGACCTTTGGAAATGTCAATGTGGCTTATGAAGTGGAAAGCCACTTGAACATGTGACATGTTTTGCGGACTGGCCCTTTAAGAGGCAGACCCTAGAAGTGGACAAACCCTTGAAGAGGTGACAAATTTAGGGAATTATGTCCTTTAAGAGGTTGACCAGGGTTGTGTACAAACCCTCGAAACAACAGCATTTTAAGTGTACTGGCCCTTTAAGAGGTGGACCTGGGAAGCTTACGGACCTTTAAAATTGGCAATACTTTAAGGTGACTGGCCTATGAAGAGGATGACCATGGAAGTGGACAGTCCTTAAAGATGCATTATTGTGTGTGGGTGGCCTTCTAAGAGACAACCCTGGGAATGGACAGACCTTTGGAAATGTCAATGTGGCTTATGAAGTGGAAAGCCACTTGAACATGTGACATGTTTTGCGGACTGGCCCTTTAAGAGGCAGACCCTAGAAGTGGACAAACCCTTGAAGAGGTGACAAATTTAGGGAATTATGTCCTTTAAGAGGTTGACCAGGGTTGTGTACAAACCCTTGAAACAACAGTATTTTAAGTGTACTGGCCCTTTAAGAGGTGGACCTGGGAAGCTTACGGACCTTTAAAATTGGCAATACTTTAAGGTGACTGGCCTATGAAGAGGATGACCATGGAAGTGGACAGTCCTTAAAGATGCATTATTGTGTGTCGGTGGCCTTCTAAGAGACAACCCTGGGAATGGACAGACCTTTGGAAATGTCAATGTGGCTTATGAAGTGGAAAGCCACTTGAACATGTGACATGTTTTGATGACTGGCCCTTTAAGAGGCAGACCCTAGAAGTGGACAAACCCTTGAAGAGGTGACAAATTTAGGGAATTATGTCCTTTAAGAGGTTGACCAGGGTTGTGTACAAACCCTCGAAACAACAGCATTTTAAGTGTACTGGCCCTTTAAGAGGTGGACCTGGGAAGCTTACGGACCTTTAAAATTGGCAATACTTTAAGGTGACTGGCCTATGAAGAGGATGACCATGGAAGTGGACAGTCCTTAAAGATGCATTATTGTGTGTGGGTGGCCTTCTAAGAGACAACCCTGGGAATGGACAGACCTTTGGAAATGTCAATGTGGCTTATGAAGTGGAAAGCCACTTGAACATGTGACATGTTTTGCGGACTGGCCCTTTAAGAGGCAGACCCTAGAAGTGGACAAACCCTTGAAGAGGTGACAAATTTAGGGAATTATGTCCTTTAAGAGGTTGACCAGGGTTGTGTACAAACCCTCGAAACAACAGCATTTTAAGTGTACTGGCCCTTTAAGAGGTGGACCTGGGAAGCTTACGGACCTTTAAAATTGGCAATACTTTAAGGTGACTGGCCTATGAAGAGGATGACCATGGAAGTGGACAGTCCTTAAAGATGCATTATTGTGTGTGGGTGGCCTTCTAAGAGACAACCCTGGGAATGGACAGACCTTTGGAAATGTCAATGTGGCTTATGAAGTGGAAAGCCACTTGAACATGTGACATGTTTTGCGGACTGGCCCTTTAAGAGGCAGACCCTAGAAGTGGACAAACCCTTGAAGAGGTGACAAATTTAGGGAATTATGTCCTTTAAGAGGTTGACCAGGGTTGTGTACAAACCCTTGAAACAACAGCATTTTAAGTGTACTGGCCCTTTAAGAGGTGGACCTGGGAAGCTTACGGACCTTTAAAATTGGCAATACTTTAAGGTGACTGGCCTATGAAGAGGATGACCATGGAAGTGGACAGTCCTTAAAGATGCATTATTGTGTGTGGGTGGCCTTCTAAGAGACAACCCTGGGAATGGACAGACCTTTGGAAATGTCAATGTGGCTTATGAAGTGGAAATCCACTTGAACATGTGACATGTTTTGATGACTGGCCCTTTAAGAGGCAGACCCTAGATATGGACAAACCCTTGAAGAGGTGACAAATTTAGGGAATTATGTCATTTAAGAGGTTGACCAGGGTTGTGTACAAACCCTCGAAACAACAGCATTTTAAGTGTACTGGCCCTTTAAGAGGTGGACCTGGGAAGCTTACAGACCTTTAAAATTGGCAATACTTTAAGGTGACTGGCCTATGAAGAGGATGACCATGGAAGTGGACAGTCCTTAAAGATGCATTATTGTGTGTGGGTGGCCTTCTAAGAGACAACCCTGGGAATGGACAGACCTTTGGAAATGTCAATGTGGCTTATGAAGTGGAAAGCCACTTGAACATGTGACATGTTTTGCGGACTGGCCCTTTAAGAGGCAGACCCTAGAAGTGGACAAACCCTTGAAGAGGTGACAAATTTAGGGAATTACGTCCTTTAAGAGGTAGACCAGGGTTGTGTACAAACCCTCGAAACAACAGCATTTTAAGTGTACTGGCCCTTTAAGAGGTGGACCTGGGAAGCTTACGGACCTTTAAAATTGGCAATACTTTAAGGTGACTGGCCTATGAAGAGGATGACCATGGAAGTGGACAGTCCTTAAAGATGCATTATTGTGTGTGGGTGGCCTTCTAAGAGACAACCCTGGGAATGGACAGACCTTTGGAAATGTCAATGTGGCTTATGAAGTGGAAAGCCACTTGAACATGTGACATGTTTTGCGGACTGGCCCTTTAAGAGGCAGACCCTAGAAGTGGACAAACCCTTGAAGAGGTGACAAATTTAGGGAATTATGTCCTTTAAGAGGTTGACCAGGGTTGTGTACAAACCCTCGAAACAACAGCATTTTAAGTGTACTGGCCCTTTAAGAGGTGGACCTGGGAAGCTTACGGACCTTTAAAATTGGCAATACTTTAAGGTGACTGGCCTATGAAGAGGATGACCATGGAAGTTGGCAGTCCTTAAAGATGCATTATTGTGTGTGGGTGGCCTTCTAAGAGACAACCCTGGGAATGGACAGACCTTTGGAAATGTCAATGTGGCTTATGAAGTGGAAAGCCACTTGAACATGTGACATGTTTTGCGGACTGGCCCTTTAAGAGGCAGACCCTAGAAGTGGACAAACCCTTGAAGAGGTGACAAATTTAGGGAATTATGTCCTTTAAGAGGTTGACCAGGGTTGTGTACAAACCCTCGAAACAACAGCATTTTAAGTGTACTGGCCCTTTAAGAGGTGGACCTGGGAAGCTTACGGACCTTTAAAATTGGCAATACTTTAAGGTGACTGGCCTATGAAGAGGATGACCATGGAAGTGGACAGTCCTTAAAGATGCATTATTGTGTGTGGGTGGCCTTCTAAGAGACAACCCTGGGAATGGACAGACCTTTGGAAATGTCAATGTGGCTTATGAAGTGGAAAGCCACTTGAACATGTGACATGTTTTGCGGACTGGCCCTTTAAGAGGCAGACCCTAGAAGTGGACAAACCCTTGAAGAGGTGACAAATTTAGGGAATTATGTCCTTTAAGAGGTTGACCAGGGTTGTGTACAAACCCTCGAAACAACAGCATTTTAAGTGTACTGGCCCTTTAAGAGGTGGACCTGGGAAGCTTACGGACCTTTAAAATTGGCAATACTTTAAGGTGACTGGCCTATGAAGAGGATGACCATGGAAGTGGACAGTCCTTAAAGATGCATTATTGTGTGTGGGTGGCCTTCTAAGAGACAACCCTGGGAATGGACAGACCTTTGGAAATGTCAATGTGGCTTATGAAGTGGAAAGCCACTTGAACATGTGACATGTTTTGCGGACTGGCCCTTTAAGAGGCAGACCCTAGAAGTGGACAAACCCTTGAAGAGGTGACAAATTTAGGGAATTATGTCCTTTAAGAGGTTGACCAGGGTTGTGTACAAACCCTTGAAACAACAGCATTTTAAGTGTACTGGCCCTTTAAGAGGTGGACCTGGGAAGCTTACGGACCTTTAAAATTGGCAATACTTTAAGGTGACTGGCCTATGAAGAGGATGACCATGGAAGTGGACAGTCCTTAAAGATGCATTATTGTGTGTGGGTGGCCTTCTAAGAGACAACCCTGGGAATGGACAGACCTTTGGAAATGTCAATGTGGCTTATGAAGTGGAAAGCCACTTGAACATGTGACATGTTTTGCGGACTGGCCCTTTAAGAGGCAGACCCTAGAAGTGGACAAACCCTTGAAGAGGTGACAAATTTAGGGAATTATGTCCTTTAAGAGGTTGACCAGGGTTGTGTACAAACCCTTGAAACAACAGTATTTTAAGTGTACTGGCCCTTTAAGAGGTGGACCTGGGAAGCTTACGGACCTTTAAAATTGGCAATACTTTAAGGTGACTGGCCTATGAAGAGGATGACCATGGAAGTGGACAGTCCTTAAAGATGCATTATTGTGTGTCGGTGGCCTTCTAAGAGACAACCCTGGGAATGGACAGACCTTTGGAAATGTCAATGTGGCTTATGAAGTGGAAAGCCACTTGAACATGTGACATGTTTTGATGACTGGCCCTTTAAGAGGCAGACCCTAGAAGTGGACAAACCCTTGAAGAGGTGACAAATTTAGGGAATTATGTCCTTTAAGAGGTTGACCAGGGTTGTGTACAAACCCTCGAAACAACAGCATTTTAAGTGTACTGGCCCTTTAAGAGGTGGACCTGGGAAGCTTACGGACCTTTAAAATTGGCAATACTTTAAGGTGACTGGCCTATGAAGAGGATGACCATGGAAGTGGACAGTCCTTAAAGATGCATTATTGTGTGTGGGTGGCCTTCTAAGAGACAACCCTGGGAATGGACAGACCTTTGGAAATGTCAATGTGGCTTATGAAGTGGAAAGCCACTTGAACATGTGACATGTTTTGCGGACTGGCCCTTTAAGAGGCAGACCCTAGAAGTGGACAAACCCTTGAAGAGGTGACAAATTTAGGGAATTATGTCCTTTAAGAGGTTGACCAGGGTTGTGTACAAACCCTCGAAACAACAGCATTTTAAGTGTACTGGCCCTTTAAGAGGTGGACCTGGGAAGCTTACGGACCTTTAAAATTGGCAATACTTTAAGGTGACTGGCCTATGAAGAGGATGACCATGGAAGTGGACAGTCCTTAAAGATGCATTATTGTGTGTGGGTGGCCTTCTAAGAGACAACCCTGGGAATGGACAGACCTTTGGAAATGTCAATGTGGCTTATGAAGTGGAAAGCCACTTGAACATGTGACATGTTTTGCGGACTGGCCCTTTAAGAGGCAGACCCTAGAAGTGGACAAACCCTTGAAGAGGTGACAAATTTAGGGAATTATGTCATTTAAGAGGTTGACCAGGGTTGTGTACAAACCCTCGAAACAACAGCATTTTAAGTGTACTGGCCCTTTAAGAGGTGGACCTGGGAAGCTTACAGACCTTTAAAATTGGCAATACTTTAAGGTGACTGGCCTATGAAGAGGATGACCATGGAAGTGGACAGTCCTTAAAGATGCATTATTGTGTGTGGGTGGCCTTCTAAGAGACAACCCTGGGAATGGACAGACCTTTGGAAATGTCAATGTGGCTTATGAAGTGGAAAGCCACTTGAACATGTGACATGTTTTGCGGACTGGCCCTTTAAGAGGCAGACCCTAGAAGTGGACAAACCCTTGAAGAGGTGACAAATTTAGGGAATTACGTCCTTTAAGAGGTAGACCAGGGTTGTGTACAAACCCTCGAAACAACAGCATTTTAAGTGTACTGGCCCTTTAAGAGGTGGACCTGGGAAGCTTACGGACCTTTAAAATTGGCAATACTTTAAGGTGACTGGCCTATGAAGAGGATGACCATGGAAGTGGACAGTCCTTAAAGATGCATTATTGTGTGTGGGTGGCCTTCTAAGAGACAACCCTGGGAATGGACAGACCTTTGGAAATGTCAATGTGGCTTATGAAGTGGAAAGCCACTTGAACATGTGACATGTTTTGCGGACTGGCCCTTTAAGAGGCAGACCCTAGAAGTGGACAAACCCTTGAAGAGGTGACAAATTTAGGGAATTATGTCCTTTAAGAGGTTGACCAGGGTTGTGTACAAACCCTCGAAACAACAGCATTTTAAGTGTACTGGCCCTTTAAGAGGTGGACCTGGGAAGCTTACGGACCTTTAAAATTGGCAATACTTTAAGGTGACTGGCCTATGAAGAGGATGACCATGGAAGTGGACAGTCCTTAAAGATGCATTATTGTGTGTGGGTGGCCTTCTAAGAGACAACCCTGGGAATGGACAGACCTTTGGAAATGTCAATGTGGCTTATGAAGTGGAAAGCCACTTGAACATGTGACATGTTTTGCGGACTGGCCCTTTAAGAGGCAGACCCTAGAAGTGGACAAACCCTTGAAGAGGTGACAAATTTAGGGAATTATGTCCTTTAAGAGGTTGACCAGGGTTGTGTACAAACCCTCGAAACAACAGCATTTTAAGTGTACTGGCCCTTTAAGAGGTGGACCTGGGAAGCTTACGGACCTTTAAAATTGGCAATACTTTAAGGTGACTGGCCTATGAAGAGGATGACCATGGAAGTGGACAGTCCTTAAAGATGCATTATTGTGTGTGGGTGGCCTTCTAAGAGACAACCCTGGGAATGGACAGACCTTTGGAAATGTCAATGTGGCTTATGAAGTGGAAAGCCACTTGAACATGTGACATGTTTTGCGGACTGGCCCTTTAAGAGGCAGACCCTAGAAGTGGACAAACCCTTGAAGAGGTGACAAATTTAGGGAATTATGTCCTTTAAGAGGTTGACCAGGGTTGTGTACAAACCCTTGAAACAACAGCATTTTAAGTGTACTGGCCCTTTAAGAGGTGGACCTGGGAAGCTTACGGACCTTTAAAATTGGCAATACTTTAAGGTGACTGGCCTATGAAGAGGATGACCATGGAAGTGGACAGTCCTTAAAGATGCATTATTGTGTGTGGGTGGCCTTCTAAGAGACAACCCTGGGAATGGACAGACCTTTGGAAATGTCAATGTGGCTTATGAAGTGGAAATCCACTTGAACATGTGACATGTTTTGATGACTGGCCCTTTAAGAGGCAGACCCTAGATATGGACAAACCCTTGAAGAGGTGACAAATTTAGGGAATTATGTCATTTAAGAGGTTGACCAGGGTTGTGTACAAACCCTCGAAACAACAGCATTTTAAGTGTACTGGCCCTTTAAGAGGTGGACCTGGGAAGCTTACAGACCTTTAAAATTGGCAATACTTTAAGGTGACTGGCCTATGAAGAGGATGACCATGGAAGTGGACAGTCCTTAAAGATGCATTATTGTGTGTGGGTGGCCTTCTAAGAGACAACCCTGGGAATGGACAGACCTTTGGAAATGTCAATGTGGCTTATGAAGTGGAAAGCCACTTGAACATGTGACATGTTTTGCGGACTGGCCCTTTAAGAGGCAGACCCTAGAAGTGGACAAACCCTTGAAGAGGTGACAAATTTAGGGAATTACGTCCTTTAAGAGGTAGACCAGGGTTGTGTACAAACCCTCGAAACAACAGCATTTTAAGTGTACTGGCCCTTTAAGAGGTGGACCTGGGAAGCTTACGGACCTTTAAAATTGGCAATACTTTAAGGTGACTGGCCTATGAAGAGGATGACCATGGAAGTGGACAGTCCTTAAAGATGCATTATTGTGTGTGGGTGGCCTTCTAAGAGACAACCCTGGGAATGGACAGACCTTTGGAAATGTCAATGTGGCTTATGAAGTGGAAAGCCACTTGAACATGTGACATGTTTTGCGGACTGGCCCTTTAAGAGGCAGACCCTAGAAGTGGACAAACCCTTGAAGAGGTGACAAATTTAGGGAATTATGTCCTTTAAGAGGTTGACCAGGGTTGTGTACAAACCCTCGAAACAACAGCATTTTAAGTGTACTGGCCCTTTAAGAGGTGGACCTGGGAAGCTTACGGACCTTTAAAATTGGCAATACTTTAAGGTGACTGGCCTATGAAGAGGATGACCATGGAAGTTGGCAGTCCTTAAAGATGCATTATTGTGTGTGGGTGGCCTTCTAAGAGACAACCCTGGGAATGGACAGACCTTTGGAAATGTCAATGTGGCTTATGAAGTGGAAAGCCACTTGAACATGTGACATGTTTTGCGGACTGGCCCTTTAAGAGGCAGACCCTAGAAGTGGACAAACCCTTGAAGAGGTGACAAATTTAGGGAATTATGTCCTTTAAGAGGTTGACCAGGGTTGTGTACAAACCCTCGAAACAACAGCATTTTAAGTGTACTGGCCCTTTAAGAGGTGGACCTGGGAAGCTTACGGACCTTTAAAATTGGCAATACTTTAAGGTGACTGGCCTATGAAGAGGATGACCATGGAAGTGGACAGTCCTTAAAGATGCATTATTGTGTGTGGGTGGCCTTCTAAGAGACAACCCTGGGAATGGACAGACCTTTGGAAATGTCAATGTGGCTTATGAAGTGGAAAGCCACTTGAACATGTGACATGTTTTGCGGACTGGCCCTTTAAGAGGCAGACCCTAGAAGTGGACAAACCCTTGAAGAGGTGACAAATTTAGGGAATTATGTCCTTTAAGAGGTTGACCAGGGTTGTGTACAAACCCTCGAAACAACAGCATTTTAAGTGTACTGGCCCTTTAAGAGGTGGACCTGGGAAGCTTACGGACCTTTAAAATTGGCAATACTTTAAGGTGACTGGCCTATGAAGAGGATGACCATGGAAGTGGACAGTCCTTAAAGATGCATTATTGTGTGTGGGTGGCCTTCTAAGAGACAACCCTGGGAATGGACAGACCTTTGGAAATGTCAATGTGGCTTATGAAGTGGAAAGCCACTTGAACATGTGACATGTTTTGCGGACTGGCCCTTTAAGAGGCAGACCCTAGAAGTGGACAAACCCTTGAAGAGGTGACAAATTTAGGGAATTATGTCCTTTAAGAGGTTGACCAGGGTTGTGTACAAACCCTTGAAACAACAGCATTTTAAGTGTACTGGCCCTTTAAGAGGTGGACCTGGGAAGCTTACGGACCTTTAAAATTGGCAATACTTTAAGGTGACTGGCCTATGAAGAGGATGACCATGGAAGTGGACAGTCCTTAAAGATGCATTATTGTGTGTGGGTGGCCTTCTAAGAGACAACCCTGGGAATGGACAGACCTTTGGAAATGTCAATGTGGCTTATGAAGTGGAAAGCCACTTGAACATGTGACATGTTTTGCGGACTGGCCCTTTAAGAGGCAGACCCTAGAAGTGGACAAACCCTTGAAGAGGTGACAAATTTAGGGAATTATGTCCTTTAAGAGGTTGACCAGGGTTGTGTACAAACCCTTGAAACAACAGTATTTTAAGTGTACTGGCCCTTTAAGAGGTGGACCTGGGAAGCTTACGGACCTTTAAAATTGGCAATACTTTAAGGTGACTGGCCTATGAAGAGGATGACCATGGAAGTGGACAGTCCTTAAAGATGCATTATTGTGTGTCGGTGGCCTTCTAAGAGACAACCCTGGGAATGGACAGACCTTTGGAAATGTCAATGTGGCTTATGAAGTGGAAAGCCACTTGAACATGTGACATGTTTTGATGACTGGCCCTTTAAGAGGCAGACCCTAGAAGTGGACAAACCCTTGAAGAGGTGACAAATTTAGGGAATTATGTCCTTTAAGAGGTTGACCAGGGTTGTGTACAAACCCTCGAAACAACAGCATTTTAAGTGTACTGGCCCTTTAAGAGGTGGACCTGGGAAGCTTACGGACCTTTAAAATTGGCAATACTTTAAGGTGACTGGCCTATGAAGAGGATGACCATGGAAGTGGACAGTCCTTAAAGATGCATTATTGTGTGTGGGTGGCCTTCTAAGAGACAACCCTGGGAATGGACAGACCTTTGGAAATGTCAATGTGGCTTATGAAGTGGAAAGCCACTTGAACATGTGACATGTTTTGCGGACTGGCCCTTTAAGAGGCAGACCCTAGAAGTGGACAAACCCTTGAAGAGGTGACAAATTTAGGGAATTATGTCCTTTAAGAGGTTGACCAGGGTTGTGTACAAACCCTCGAAACAACAGCATTTTAAGTGTACTGGCCCTTTAAGAGGTGGACCTGGGAAGCTTACGGACCTTTAAAATTGGCAATACTTTAAGGTGACTGGCCTATGAAGAGGATGACCATGGAAGTGGACAGTCCTTAAAGATGCATTATTGTGTGTGGGTGGCCTTCTAAGAGACAACCCTGGGAATGGACAGACCTTTGGAAATGTCAATGTGGCTTATGAAGTGGAAAGCCACTTGAACATGTGACATGTTTTGCGGACTGGCCCTTTAAGAGGCAGACCCTAGAAGTGGACAAACCCTTGAAGAGGTGACAAATTTAGGGAATTATGTCCTTTAAGAGGTTGACCAGGGTTGTGTACAAACCCTTGAAACAACAGCATTTTAAGTGTACTGGCCCTTTAAGAGGTGGACCTGGGAAGCTTACGGACCTTTAAAATTGGCAATACTTTAAGGTGACTGGCCTATGAAGAGGATGACCATGGAAGTGGACAGTCCTTAAAGATGCATTATTGTGTGTGGGTGGCCTTCTAAGAGACAACCCTGGGAATGGACAGACCTTTGGAAATGTCAATGTGGCTTATGAAGTGGAAATCCACTTGAACATGTGACATGTTTTGATGACTGGCCCTTTAAGAGGCAGACCCTAGATATGGACAAACCCTTGAAGAGGTGACAAATTTAGGGAATTATGTCATTTAAGAGGTTGACCAGGGTTGTGTACAAACCCTCGAAACAACAGCATTTTAAGTGTACTGGCCCTTTAAGAGGTGGACCTGGGAAGCTTACAGACCTTTAAAATTGGCAATACTTTAAGGTGACTGGCCTATGAAGAGGATGACCATGGAAGTGGACAGTCCTTAAAGATGCATTATTGTGTGTGGGTGGCCTTCTAAGAGACAACCCTGGGAATGGACAGACCTTTGGAAATGTCAATGTGGCTTATGAAGTGGAAAGCCACTTGAACATGTGACATGTTTTGCGGACTGGCCCTTTAAGAGGCAGACCCTAGAAGTGGACAAACCCTTGAAGAGGTGACAAATTTAGGGAATTACGTCCTTTAAGAGGTAGACCAGGGTTGTGTACAAACCCTCGAAACAACAGCATTTTAAGTGTACTGGCCCTTTAAGAGGTGGACCTGGGAAGCTTACGGACCTTTAAAATTGGCAATACTTTAAGGTGACTGGCCTATGAAGAGGATGACCATGGAAGTGGACAGTCCTTAAAGATGCATTATTGTGTGTGGGTGGCCTTCTAAGAGACAACCCTGGGAATGGACAGACCTTTGGAAATGTCAATGTGGCTTATGAAGTGGAAAGCCACTTGAACATGTGACATGTTTTGCGGACTGGCCCTTTAAGAGGCAGACCCTAGAAGTGGACAAACCCTTGAAGAGGTGACAAATTTAGGGAATTATGTCCTTTAAGAGGTTGACCAGGGTTGTGTACAAACCCTCGAAACAACAGCATTTTAAGTGTACTGGCCCTTTAAGAGGTGGACCTGGGAAGCTTACGGACCTTTAAAATTGGCAATACTTTAAGGTGACTGGCCTATGAAGAGGATGACCATGGAAGTGGACAGTCCTTAAAGATGCATTATTGTGTGTGGGTGGCCTTCTAAGAGACAACCCTGGGAATGGACAGACCTTTGGAAATGTCAATGTGGCTTATGAAGTGGAAAGCCACTTGAACATGTGACATGTTTTGCGGACTGGCCCTTTAAGAGGCAGACCCTAGAAGTGGACAAACCCTTGAAGAGGTGACAAATTTAGGGAATTATGTCCTTTAAGAGGTTGACCAGGGTTGTGTACAAACCCTCGAAACAACAGCATTTTAAGTGTACTGGCCCTTTAAGAGGTGGACCTGGGAAGCTTACGGACCTTTAAAATTGGCAATACTTTAAGGTGACTGGCCTATGAAGAGGATGACCATGGAAGTGGACAGTCCTTAAAGATGCATTATTGTGTGTGGGTGGCCTTCTAAGAGACAACCCTGGGAATGGACAGACCTTTGGAAATGTCAATGTGGCTTATGAAGTGGAAAGCCACTTGAACATGTGACATGTTTTGCGGACTGGCCCTTTAAGAGGCAGACCCTAGAAGTGGACAAACCCTTGAAGAGGTGACAAATTTAGGGAATTATGTCCTTTAAGAGGTTGACCAGGGTTGTGTACAAACCCTTGAAACAACAGCATTTTAAGTGTACTGGCCCTTTAAGAGGTGGACCTGGGAAGCTTACGGACCTTTAAAATTGGCAATACTTTAAGGTGACTGGCCTATGAAGAGGATGACCATGGAAGTGGACAGTCCTTAAAGATGCATTATTGTGTGTGGGTGGCCTTCTAAGAGACAACCCTGGGAATGGACAGACCTTTGGAAATGTCAATGTGGCTTATGAAGTGGAAATCCACTTGAACATGTGACATGTTTTGATGACTGGCCCTTTAAGAGGCAGACCCTAGATATGGACAAACCCTTGAAGAGGTGACAAATTTAGGGAATTATGTCATTTAAGAGGTTGACCAGGGTTGTGTACAAACCCTCGAAACAACAGCATTTTAAGTGTACTGGCCCTTTAAGAGGTGGACCTGGGAAGCTTACAGACCTTTAAAATTGGCAATACTTTAAGGTGACTGGCCTATGAAGAGGATGACCATGGAAGTGGACAGTCCTTAAAGATGCATTATTGTGTGTGGGTGGCCTTCTAAGAGACAACCCTGGGAATGGACAGACCTTTGGAAATGTCAATGTGGCTTATGAAGTGGAAAGCCACTTGAACATGTGACATGTTTTGCGGACTGGCCCTTTAAGAGGCAGACCCTAGAAGTGGACAAACCCTTGAAGAGGTGACAAATTTAGGGAATTACGTCCTTTAAGAGGTAGACCAGGGTTGTGTACAAACCCTCGAAACAACAGCATTTTAAGTGTACTGGCCCTTTAAGAGGTGGACCTGGGAAGCTTACGGACCTTTAAAATTGGCAATACTTTAAGGTGACTGGCCTATGAAGAGGATGACCATGGAAGTGGACAGTCCTTAAAGATGCATTGTTGTGTGTGGGTGGCCTTCTAAGAGACAACCCTGGGAATGGACAGACCTTTGGAAATGTCAATGTGGCTTATGAAGTGGAAAGCCACTTGAACATGTGACATGTTTTGATGACTGGCCCTTTAAGAGGCAGACCCTAGAAGTGGACAAACCCTTGAAGAGGTGACAAATTTAGGGAATTATGTCCTTTAAGAGGTTGACCAGGGTTGTGTACAAACCCTTGAAACAACAGCATTTTAAGTGTACTGGCCCTTTAAGAGGTGGACCTGGGAAGCTTACAGACCTTTAAAATTGGCAATACTTTAAGGTGACTGGCCTATGAAGAGGATGACCATGGAAGTGGACAGTCCTTAAAGATGCATTATTGTGTGTGGGTGGCCTTCTAAGAGACAACCCTGGGAATGGACAGACCTTTGGAAATGTCAATGTGGCTTATGAAGTGGAAAGCCACTTGAACATGTGACATGTTTTGCGGACTGGCCCTTTAAGAGGCAGACCCTAGAAGTGGACAAACCCTTGAAGAGGTGACAAATTTAGGGAATTATGTCCTTTAAGAGGTTGACCAGGGTTGTGTACAAACCCTTGAAACAACAGCATTTTAAGTGTACTGGCCCTTTAAGAGGTGGACCTGGGAAGCTTACCGACCTTTAAAATTGGCAATACTTTAAGGTGACTGGCCTATGAAGAGGATGACCATGGAAGTGGACAGTCCTTAAAGATGCATTATTGTGTGTGGGTGGCCTTCTAAGAGACAACCCTGGGAATGGACAGACCTTTGGAAATGTCAATGTGGCTTATGAAGTGGAAAGCCACTTGAACATGTGACATGTTTTGCGGACTGGCCCTTTAAGAGGCAGACCCTAGAAGTGGACAAACCCTTTAAGAGGTGACAAATTTAGGGAATTATGTCCTTTAAGAGGTTGACCAGGGTTGTGTACAAACCCTCAAAACAACAGCATTTTAAGTGTACTGGCCCTTTAAGAGGTGGACCTGGGAAGCTTACGGACCTTTAAAATTGGCAATACTTTAAGGTGACTGGCCTATGAAGAGGATGACCATGGAAGTGGACAGTCCTTAAAGATGCATTATTGTGTGTGGGTGGCCTTCTAAGAGACAACCATAGGAATGGACAGACCTTTGGAAATGTCAATGTGGCTTATGAAGTGGAAAGCCACTTGAACATGTGACATGTTTTGCGGACTGGCCCTTTAAGAGGCAGACCCTAGAAGTGGACAAACCCTTGAAGAGGTGACAAATTTAGGGAATTATGTCCTTTAAGAGGTTGACCAGGGTTGTGTACAAACCCTCGAAACAACAGCATTTTAAGTGTACTGGCCCTTTAAGAGGTGGACCTGGGAAGCTTACGGACCTTTAAAATTGGCAATACTTTAAGGTGACTGGCCTATGAAGAGGATGACCATGGAAGTGGACAGTCCTTAAAGATGCATTATTGTGTGTGGGTGGCCTTCTAAGAGACAACCCTGGGAATGGACAGACCTTTGGAAATGTCAATGTGGCTTATGAAGTGGAAAGCCACTTGAACATGTGACATGTTTTGCGGACTGGCCCTTTAAGAGGCAGACCCTAGAAGTGGACAAACCCTTGAAGAGGTGACAAATTTAGGGAATTATGTCCTTTAAGAGGTTGACCAGGGTTGTGTACAAACCCTTGAAACAACAGCATTTTAAGTGTACTGGCCCTTTAAGAGGTGGACCTGGGAAGCTTACAGACCTTTAAAATTGGCAATACTTTAAGGTGACTAGCCTATGAAGAGGATGACCATGGAAGTGGACAGTCCTTAAAGATGCATTATTGTGTGTGGGTGGCCTTCTAAGAGACAACCCTGGGAATGGACAGACCTTTGGAAATGTCAATGTGGCTTATGAAGTGGAAAGCCACTTGAACATGTGACATGTTTTGCGGACTGGCCCTTTAAGAGGCAGACCCTAGAAGTGGACAAACCCTTGAAGAGGTGACAAATTTAGGGAATTATGTCCTGTAAGAGGTTGACCAGGGTTGTGTACAAACCCTCGAAACAACAGCATTTTAAGTGTACTGGCCCTTTAAGAGGTGGACCTGGGAAGCTTACGGACCTTTAAAATTGGCAATACTTTAAGGTGACTGGCCTATGAAGAGGATGACCATGGAAGTGGACAGTCCTTAAAGATGCATTATTGTGTGTGGGTGGCCTTCTAAGAGACAACCCTGGGAATGGACAGACCTTTGGAAATGTCAATGTGGCTTATGAAGTGGAAAGCCACTTGAACATGTGACATGTTTTGCGGACTGGCCCTTTAAGAGGCAGACCCTAGAAGTGGACAAACCCTTGAAGAGGTGACAAATTTAGGGAATTATGTCCTTTAAGAGGTTGACCAGGGTTGTGTACAAACCCTTGAAACAACAGCATTTTAAGTGTACTGGCCCTTTAAGAGGTGGACCTGGGAAGCTTACGGACCTTTAAAATTGGCAATACTTTAAGGTGACTGGCCTATGAAGAGGATGACCATGGAAGTGGACAGTCCTTAAAGATGCATTATTGTGTGTGGGTGGCCTTCTAAGAGACAACCCTGGGAATGGACAGACCTTTGGAAATGTCAATGTGGCTTATGAAGTGGAAATCCACTTGAACATGTGACATGTTTTGATGACTGGCCCTTTAAGAGGCAGACCCTAGATATGGACAAACCCTTGAAGAGGTGACAAATTTAGGGAATTATGTCCTTTAAGAGGTTGACCAGGGTTGTGTACAAACCATTGAAACAACAGTATTTTAAGTGTACTGGCCCTTTAAGAGGTGGACCTGGGAAGCTTACAGACCTTTAAAATTGGCAATACTTTAAGGTGACTGGCCTATGAAGAGGATGACCATGGAAGTGGACAGTCCTTAAAGATGCATTATTGTGTGTGGGTGGCCTTCTAAGAGACAACCCTGGGAATGGACAGACCTTTGGAAATGTCAATGTGGCTTATGAAGTGGAAAGCCACTTGAACATGTGACATGTTTTGCGGACTGGCCCTTTAAGAGGCAGACCCTAGAAGTGGACAAACCCTTGAAGAGGTGACAAATTTAGGGAATTACGTCCTTTAAGAGGTTGACCAGGGTTGTGTACAAACCCTCGAAACAACAGCATTTTAAGTGTACTGGCCCTTTAAGAGGTGGACCTGGGAAGCTTACGGACCTTTAAAATTGGCAATACTTTAAGGTGACTGGCCTATGAAGAGGATGACCATGGAAGTGGACAGTCCTTAAAGATGCATTATTGTGTGTGGGTGGCCTTCTAAGAGACAACCCTGGGAATGGACAGACCTTTGGAAATGTCAATGTGGCTTATGAAGTGGAAAGCCACTTGAACATGTGACATGTTTTGATGACTGGCCCTTTAAGAGGCAGACCCTAGAAGTGGACAAACCCTTGAAGAGGTGACAAATTTAGGGAATTATGTCCTTTAAGAGGTTGACCAGGGTTGTGTACAAACCCTCGAAACAACAGCATTTTAAGTGTACTGGCCCTTTAAGAGGTGGACCTGGGAAGCTTACAGACCTTTAAAATTGGCAATACTTTAAGGTGACTGGCCTATGAAGAGGATGACCATGGAAGTGGACAGTCCTTAAAGATGCATTATTGTGTGTGGGTGGCCTTCTAAGAGACAACCCTGGGAATGGACAGACCTTTGGAAATGTCAATGTGGCTTATGAAGTGGAAAGCCACTTGAACATGTGACATGTTTTGCTGACTGGCCCTTTAAGAGGCAGACCCTAGAAGTGGACAAACCCTTGAAGAGGTGACAAATTTAGGGAATTACGTCCTTTAAGAGGTTGACCAGGGTTGTGTACAAACCCTCGAAACAACAGCATTTTAAGTGTACTGGCCCTTTAAGAGGTGGACCTGGGAAGCTTACGGACCTTTAAAATTGGCAATACTTTAAGGTGACTGGCCTATGAAGAGGATGACCATGGAAGTGGACAGTCCTTAAAGATGCATTATTGTGTGTGGGTGGCCTTCTAAGAGACAACCCTGGGAATGGACAGACCTTTGGAAATGTCAATGTGGCTTATGAAGTGGAAAGCCACTTGAACATGTGACATGTTTTGATGACTGGCCCTTTAAG
Source organism: Eleutherodactylus coqui (assembly GCF_035609145.1). Lineage (NCBI taxonomy): Eukaryota > Metazoa > Chordata > Amphibia > Anura > Eleutherodactylidae > Eleutherodactylus > Eleutherodactylus coqui. The sequence goes on along the minus strand of NW_027101983.1, from coordinate 3,610 downwards.
AGGCAGACCCTAGAAGTGGACAAACCCTTGAAGAGGTGACAAATTTAGGGAATTATGTCCTTTAAGAGGTTGACCAGGGTTGTGTACAAACCCTCGAAACAACAGCATTTTAAGTGTACTGGCCCTTTAAGAGGTGGACCTGGGAAGCTTACAGACCTTTAAAATTGGCAATACTTTAAGGTGACTGGCCTATGAAGAGGATGACCATGGAAGTGGACAGTCCTTAAAGATGCATTATTGTGTGTGGGTGGCCTTCTAAGAGACAACCCTGGGAATGGACAGACCTTTGGAAATGTCAATGTGGCTTATGAAGTGGAAAGCCACTTGAACATGTGACATGTTTTGCTGACTGGCCCTTTAAGAGGCAGACCCTAGAAGTGGACAAACCCTTGAAGAGGTGACAAATTTAGGGAATTATGTCCTTTAAGAGGTTGACCAGGGTTGTGTACAAACCCTCGAAACAACAGCATTTTAAGTGTACTGGCCCTTTAAGAGGTGGACCTGGGAAGCTTACGGACCTTTAAAATTGGCAATACTTTAAGGTGACTGGCCTATGAAGAGGATGACCATGGAAGTGGACAGTCCTTAAAGATGCATTATTGTGTGTGGGTGGCCTTCTAAGAGACAACCCTGGGAATGGACAGACCTTTGGAAATGTCAATGTGGCTTATGAAGTGGAAAGCCACTTGAACATGTGACATGTTTTGCGGACTGGCCCTTTAAGAGGCAGACCCTAGAAGTGGACAAACCCTTGAAGAGGTGACAAATTTAGGGAATTATGTCCTTTAAGAGGTTGACCAGGGTTGTGTACAAACCCTTGAAACAACAGCATTTTAAGTGTACTGGCCCTTTAAGAGGTGGACCTGGGAAGCTTACAGACCTTTAAAATTGGCAATACTTTAAGGTGACTGGCCTATGAAGAGGATGACCATGGAAGTGGACAGTCCTTAAAGATGCATTATTGTGTGTGGGTGGCCTTCTAAGAGACAACCCTGGGAATGGACAGACCTTTGGAAATGTCAACGTGGCTTATGAAGTGGAAAGCCACTTGAACATGTGACATGTTTTGCGGACTGGCCCTTTAAGAGGCAGACCCTAGAAGTGGACAAACCCTTGAAGAGGTGACAAATTTAGGGAATTATGTCCTGTAAGAGGTTGACCAGGGTTGTGTACAAACCCTCGAAACAACAGCATTTTAAGTGTACTGGCCCTTTAAGAGGTGGACCTGGGAAGCTTACGGACCTTTAAAATTGGCAATACTTTAAGGTGACTGGCCTATGAAGAGGATGACCATGGAAGTGGACAGTCCTTAAAGATGCATTATTGTGTGTGGGTGGCCTTCTAAGAGACAACCCTGGGAATGGACAGACCTTTGGAAATGTCAATGTGGCTTATGAAGTGGAAAGCCACTTGAACATGTGACATGTTTTGCGGACTGGCCCTTTAAGAGGCAGACCCTAGAAGTGGACAAACCCTTGAAGAGGTGACAAATTTAGGGAATTATGTCCTTTAAGAGGTTGACCAGGGTTGTGTACAAACCCTTGAAACAACAGTATTTTAAGTGTACTGGCCCTTTAAGAGGTGGACCTGGGAAGCTTACGGACCTTTAAAATTGGCAATACTTTAAGGTGACTGGCCTATGAAGAGGATGACCATGGAAGTGGACAGTCCTTAAAGATGCATTATTGTGTGTGGGTGGCCTTCTAAGAGACAACCCTGGGAATGGACAGACTTTTGGAAATGTCAATGTGGCTTATGAAGTGGAAAGCCACTTGAACATGTGACATGTTTTGATGACTGGCCCTTTAAGAGGCAGACCCTAGAAGTGGACAAACCCTTGAAGAGGTGACAAATTTAGGGAATTATGTCCTTTAAGAGGTTGACCAGGGTTGTGTACAAACCCTCGAAACAACAGCATTTTAAGTGTACTGGCCCTTTAAGAGGTGGACCTGGGAAGCTTACGGACCTTTAAAATTGGCAATACTTTAAGGTGACTGGCCTATGAAGAGGATGACCATGGAAGTGGACAGTCCTTAAAGATGCATTATTGTGTGTGGGTGGCCTTCTAAGAGACAACCCTGGGAATGGACAGACCTTTGGAAATGTCAATGTGGCTTATGAAGTGGAAAGCCACTTGAACATGTGACATGTTTTGCGGACTGGCCCTTTAAGAGGCAGACCCTAGAAGTGGACAAACCCTTGAAGAGGTGACAAATTTAGGGAATTATGTCCTTTAAGAGGTTGACCAGGGTTGTGTACAAACCCTCGAAACAACAGCATTTTAAGTGTACTGGCCCTTTAAGAGGTGGACCTGGGAAGCTTACGGACCTTTAAAATTGGCAATACTTTAAGGTGACTGGCCTATGAAGAGGATGACCATGGAAGTGGACAGTCCTTAAAGATGCATTATTGTGTGTGGGTGGCCTTCTAAGAGACAACCCTGGGAATGGACAGACCTTTGGAAATGTCAATGTGGCTTATGAAGTGGAAAGCCACTTGAACATGTGACATGTTTTGCGGACTGGCCCTTTAAGAGGCAGACCCTAGAAGTGGACAAACCCTTGAAGAGGTGACAAATTTAGGGAATTATGTCCTTTAAGAGGTTGACCAGGGTTGTGTACAAACCCTCGAAACAACAGCATTTTAAGTGTACTGGCCCTTTAAGAGGTGGACCTGGGAAGCTTACGGACCTTTAAAATTGGCAATACTTTAAGGTGACTGGCCTATGAAGAGGATGACCATGGAAGTGGACAGTCCTTAAAGATGCATTATTGTGTGTGGGTGGCCTTCTAAGAGACAACCCTGGGAATGGACAGACCTTTGGAAATGTCAATGTGGCTTATGAAGTGGAAAGCCACTTGAACATGTGACATGTTTTGCGGACTGGCCCTTTAAGAGGCAGACCCTAGAAGTGGACAAACCCTTGAAGAGGTGACAAATTTAGGGAATTATGTCCTTTAAGAGGTTGACCAGGGTTGTGTACAAACCCTTGAAACAACAGTATTTTAAGTGTACTGGCCCTTTAAGAGGTGGACCTGGGAAGCTTACGGACCTTTAAAATTGGCAATACTTTAAGGTGACTGGCCTATGAAGAGGATGACCATGGAAGTGGACAGTCCTTAAAGATGCATTATTGTGTGTGGGTGGCCTTCTAAGAGACAACCCTGGGAATGGACAGACCTTTGGAAATGTCAATGTGGCTTATGAAGTGGAAAGCCACTTGAACATGTGACATGTTTTGATGACTGGCCCTTTAAGAGGCAGACCCTAGAAGTGGACAAACCCTTGAAGAGGTGACAAATTTAGGGAATTATGTCCTTTAAGAGGTTGACCAGGGTTGTGTACAAACCCTCGAAACAACAGCATTTTAAGTGTACTGGCCCTTTAAGAGGTGGACCTGGGAAGCTTACGGACCTTTAAAATTGGCAATACTTTAAGGTGACTGGCCTATGAAGAGGATGACCATGGAAGTGGACAGTCCTTAAAGATGCATTATTGTGTGTGGGTGGCCTTCTAAGAGACAACCCTGGGAATGGACAGACCTTTGGAAATGTCAATGTGGCTTATGAAGTGGAAAGCCACTTGAACATGTGACATGTTTTGCGGACTA
>NW_027101982.1:0-54708 GCF_035609145.1 Eleutherodactylus coqui | reverse complement strand
CCAGATGAAACCATCTAGAAGCGGCTTCTCCCCACCCCAAACAATCTGTGCCTTCTGTACAGCGATGGAGGTGCCGGTCCTGGCTGCAGGTGGCGCTGCGCTGGGAGCCTCAGGAGGACGGCTGCAACTTTGTAACTTTTCCTTACGTACTGTCATTCATTGGTGAAACATTGTAGCAAGCGACAACAGTACTGCGGAGATGTAAGTATGAGGTTCACTCACACGGACGGATATCGCCGGGGTATAAATTACATGGCTTTGGTTTCTATCGGCCCACCCAGACCTGCATTTTTTTTTTTTCATGTGTAAAATAATACACGTATGACAAAAACCTGCGTATCTTATTTTGGTGCGGATTACACGCCAGTATGGGCGCTGGGAATTTTACATATGTGGCAAATACGTGCATACTGCGTATTTCATCAGCGTGACAAATACGCATGTAATACGTGGGATAAATACGCCTGTGTGAGTGAGCCCATAGTGTTGTTTTTGCAAGTCCATTTTAACCCCTTAAGGACATGACCTATTTTAGCCAGAAGAACATAATGATTTTTTGGAGATTTTCATCTCCACTTTTCAAACGCCATAGCGTTTTTAAAAATTCTTTCCATTGCTACGGCCTCATAAGGGTTTTTGCGTGGAATCTTCATTGGTATCATCTTTGGGGACATATAATGTATTGCAAAACTTTTATCAGTTTTTTTTTTTTTTCTTTTTGAGAGGAGGGAGAGAAAACGCATTAATTCTGCCATTTTTTCCAACGTTAACCATGCAGCATAAATGACATGATACATTTTTTCGGTGTGTTGGTACGATTACCACAATACGAATTTTTTTTTTTTCATTTTTGCACATTAAAAAAACCTATTTTGGCAATTTATTATTTTTTCAACCTCATTGTATTCAAAGTCCCATAACTTTTTTTATTTTTACATGGACCGAGCTCTGCAATGGCTTGTTTTTTTGTGTGACAAGCTATAGTTTATATTGGTTCTATTTTGGGGTACATGTGGCTTTTTTGATCACTTTGATTGCATTTTTGGGAGGCAAAATGAATAAAATAAGCATTTTGCCAATTTTTTTTTTTTTAAATAGTTTTTGTGATGCGGGATAAAAGGTGTGTTTAATTTATTGCACAGGTTGCTACGGATATGATGATGCCAAATATTTTTAATTAGTTCTTCTTATACAAATAGTGTGGAAAAAAGGTTTTTTTTTTTTGTAATTTGTTTTTACGTTTTTTTTTTATAAGTCCCTTCTGGGGACTTGAACCATAACAGCTATGATCACTATGATAATGCATTGCAGGACTTTTGTTCCACAATGCCTTATCACTTACAATAGCCATCATAGACCATGGCAAACCCAGACAGCAGCATCAGCATCAGCACACTCCCTCTGTGAATCTAAATAGACCATGGCATGTAGGGGATTAACAGCAGAGATCGATGTTCACATCGATCTCTGGTGTTGCAATGGGAGGCCAGCTATCTGCCACAACTTCTGTTGCAAGATGGTCGCAGGCTCACTTCTGAACCCGCGTCCTGCTGCATTAAGCACCACTCTGCCAGGATGTAAACTTATATCATATAGCATTAAGGATTTAAACCACATTATTGCATATGCAAAAACTAACAGAGCAACTAGTATGTAACATAGTAAATTTTGTCAATAGTATTGCTTAGGCTTTATTCACACGAGCGTATACCAACTGCGCTTTCACGCCCAGCCAATATACGCTGCCCATCTGATGCATTGGTATACAATGCATCAGTTCAGAAGGGCGTATTCCCGCAGCGTAAAAACGTCCGGCAGGTCAAGATAGCGCATTTCGGCCGGGCGTTTTTAAGTTGGCCAGGAAAGATAGTTCAGGAACTGTATTCTGTCCAGAATACGGCGGCGGCTACCATGGACTCCTATGGGTGCCTATGAGAGCTGCTTGAGAAAGGATGTGGGAGGAAATTTAGCAGTGTGTCTGCTAAACTCCCACCCCCTTCTCTCCCCCCCCCCCTCCCCTGCTGGCAGCTGACAGCTTAGCACACTAGCTTCCGCCCTGTCCTTCTGTTGCTGAGAGTTGGAAAAGGGGAGGCAGTTTAGCAGAGCAATCCGGGCTCGGCATATATGCGCCGGACCTGGGCTGTCTGAACTGTGGCCGTGACGTAGCCCACTGTAAATCTCTATGCTCATGTGAAAGAGCCCTTAGGCTGCCTTCACATCTACCTTGGAGGCTTTGGCAGGAGCTTGCATTGCAAAAGTTGTATTTATTTAAGTATGCTAATACTTAGTGGGGCTTCTTTGGCCCTCATAGCATTGGATACTCTCTGTGACATACTTTCTATTAACATCTGATACACTTCATTTAGTATTTCCCTCCATTCATCCTGCAAATGTCTGACGAGTTCTCTCAAAGTTGGTCGCTGTTCCTCGTTTCTGAGCCGATGCTCCAGTTAGTCCTAAAGTGTTCAGTAGGGTACAGGTTTGGACTTTGTGCAGCCAGTTTAATCGTGGAGCATCCATAGCCTCAAACTAACATAATACAGTTTTGGATTTGTGACGAGGCGCGTTGTCTTATTGGAAGCATTGCTGACCATTCCCAGAGTATTGTCACATTGCCTGCAGCACATTATTGTCTAGAGATTCAAGGTACACCTTGGCTCTTGCCGCTATAACCAACAGACTGAGGCCATGCCACGTAAACCATCCCCAGACCATAATGGAACGTCTGCTGTAATTAACTGTTGTCACAACACACTCATGCAAGAAGTGTTCTCCAGGCTCCGCCACACCAGGTACCTTCATCTCGATTTAAAAATGGAGTAGTGTAGTTTGTGACTGTGTAGAACGTTCCTCCACTGCTTGCGTTGCTTAGCTGTCCAATGACTATGCTCTTTGCACCAATTTAGATGGGCCGATATTTTGCACTTCGTGATAGACCGCAGCTTGTATGCCACGGCATAAGCAGTATATTCAGAAATGTACAGTTTGTGCCAAAAACTATGGCTGACACCTCCAAGGGTCTTCATCCTATGTAGCGCGGTTTACGACATGTGACATGCTAATAAAACATGATCCATTCTACTGATAGGGGTGTCCAAGTACTTTTGGTATAATGGTGTCAGTGAATTGGGTCAGCTAGGTGCCTTTGGTATCTGTTGTATGATGGATTGAACACTGAATCAGGGATCTCAGTTCTAAACGGAAGTCATGGTTCAGGTATGAACGGAGGCTAAAGGGTATGGCCATTGGCCGCACAAGGCGGCTTTGTTGCCTATTTCCACAGCAGCAAAATGAATAAGGTGGATAATAGATGTCATCCCCACGGTGGGGAAAAAATCTGCATGAAATACACATGGAAACTAAGGCTATCTTCACAAGTGCGAGTGCAACATCACGCCCTGAATTACAGCTCGATTTCGTACTTGCATACATGTTTTTTTTTTTTTTTATATATACCGATTAGCCGACCCGAGTATAAGCAGAGACAATAAGTTTCACCACAAAAAACTGGGAAAACTTATTGACTCTAGTATAAGCCGAGCTATACTCGGTATATACTGGGTAAAAAAAAACCCTCCATACTCACCTCCCAGTCTGTGCAACAAGCTGCTTGAATTATCCCCGCTGTCCTCTCTGCTCGGCTCTGTCAGCGCTGTGTAAGTAAGCGCTGTGATTGGATTGAGCGTGATCCAATCACAGCACAGCGCTGGCGGCAAGGGGGTTTGAAGGCTGAGCAGGGAGATGACAGCGGGGAGAATTCTAAAGCAGCTTGATGGGCTGGGAATGATCAAGTGCCGGCTGTGATTGGCTGGCGCTCGATCCAATCACAGCTCTTACTTGCACAGCGCTGACGGCGGGTGATGACAGAGCTGAGCAGAGAGGACGGCGGGAATGACAGCAGAGAGAATTCAAGCAGCCTGCTGCACCACCAGATGCCTGCTGGGAGGTGAGTATGGAGGGTTTTTTTTTTACCGTTCCCTGACTCGAGTATAAGCCGAGGGGGGCTTTTTCAGCACATAAAAATGTGCTGAAAAACTAGGCTTATACTCAAGTGTATACAGTATATCAAAACCGCCTTGAATCCATTGATGCGGGAAAAAAATCTTCATGTGTATGACCGCATTTAAAAGAATAGGGTTCATATTCAAGCAAAGTTTGTGCGTCTCGAAATGAACAAATATTGCACAGTTTTCTCAGCTGCGTGAAAATGACCTAACATGCGGTGCAGATTTAACTCCATAAATTATATAAATTATCAGTGCAAATCTCCTCGCCACATCACTTCTACAGGAAATTCTGTGGATTTTCTGCAGCATTTCTGGCCTGTGCGAACTTTACGGAAAAGTGCTGACGCAGATTGGAAATCATTTCTGGTACTTATGGTTAATCTGTCACCTCCTTTTTTTAATTCATTTCCCAAATGTTTCACCAATACATATGTGTTTTAAAGAGAAAATAAAAACAAAAACCCTAAAACACGATTTATTTCTTAAACTTTTTTTTAAAAAAATTTCTCCAAAACATAAATATTTATAATATAATTTAAATAATATTAACGTGGCAATAGCCTGCAAGATGGCGTCAAAAATTACATATTGGGCCTCATGCACATGGGCACGCATGGATTCCGTGTGGAAAATTCCGCACAGAATCCTGCTGCGCCCGCTGCCGGCGACCCTGCATACCTGTCAGATGAATCTTCTTCTGCACTGCGGATGTGCCACCAGCTCTTTGGCGCAGTACAGATTTCCCTGCGCCATTACCTAGGCGATGACCCAAATCAGCGACTCTGTTGCCGCCGGAAGTGCCGCGCCATGGATGGCTTCCGTTGATTTCAGTAGAAGCCATCCCTGTGTATCCGCTCTGAAAATAGAGCATGCTGCGATTTTATTTCGGCACGTAGCGGTCGCAAATAAAATCCGCTTCTGTGCGTGGAGAAGAATCTCCACACATATCAATGGGCACATTGTGCAGTGGATCGCCCGCACCTGCTGACAAGCGCGGGATCCGCAATTCAATTTGCCCTGTGTGCATGATGCCTTAGGCCGCCTGCAGACGGGCGGGTCGGATCCGGCGGCGAGGATTCTCGCTGCGGGACCCGACCCCAGCGCCTGCAGGGAGGAGCGCGTACTTACCTGCGCCTGGCGGCCCTGGCTCTTTCATGTGCCGGCGGCCAGGTGAGTGACGTTTCTGTGCGGGGCTCGGAAATAGGACGCGCCATGGTTTGTTTGCCGCGCGAGATTTTGCGTGGCCAAACCGCGGCCGTCTGCATAGGAGTGCATATTGTAATGCAATCCTATGCAGGCTTTCAGTGGCGGAAATCCAGCGGGAAATCCCGCCGCGGGATTTCCGCCCGTGTGCAGGCGGCCTTAAAAATATGGTGACGGGTAACCCACAAGTACCTAATTTCTCTCTCTTTTTATACAATAACTATGGATAAAGCAGAGACAATCGCTGGTGTGAACAGACGCTTATAAATTGCTTCTTGTTCTTGATCTGCTTGTTGAGGCACAAACATTATCATTCTCATTCGTGGCGTATTATGCAGTTGGTGCGCTGGTTTCTGATTACATTGGGGCTATGAATAGAAGAAGAACATCAATCGCTGCGCTATTCTGACTATTAAAAAATGGAAACCTAATGTATCCTGTTATGTCATTGCGATCTCTTCCAAGAGAAATCCTTCATGAAGCATTGCCGCCCGCAGAGCCTTGTTGTTTTACATAATAAGGAGGGAATGTGCTGCCATCAGTGCCTGCAGATGCCAATGTAAACAGCAATTTATAAGCTTTAATATCTATAAAATAATTAATTGGCAGATAAAAACATAATCGCTGGGTTTATGTAGTAAACAGCTAAATTACTATCTAGGTCCCTGGTTAATTACTGCTTTCTGTCCAGTTTTGTGTTTTGGATTGAGGGGTATAATGGTTAACCACTTAACTTTATCTTCTCTTTCTCCTCTTGAAAAGATGATCCTTGGTAAATAAGATCTCTCACTTGTATTGTCTTAATAATTCATTGCAAGGCCAGCTGGCTTAAACTCAACTAACCTACCTGACCCTTTGCAGTCTGCTATCTCTCACAACCCTCAGATGTAAAGGCTCTTTGTAAAGTAGTTTGTTGAGCTTTTATTTTGGTTACTTTTCCCACCTTTTAGTATCTTAAGTCTTTTTTTTTTTTTTCATGTACTGCTTCAAGGGTATGACTTATTTACCCATATATTCACCCTCTTCCTCCATAGTAATTTGACAAATACCTGTTGATACCTTGTTGCCTCTCTGAAGGCTTAAGCTAGGCCATGGAGCCCTTCTTGAAGCAAAATTTTCACATTGAGCCCCATGAAGGGTGTGGTCAGTAGAGATGAGCGAGCATGCTCAGATAAGCCAGTTACTCGAGCGAGCCTCGCTCTTCTCGAGTAACTGCATTCTTGTCCGAGCGTGCTCGGGAGGGGTTGGGGGGGTGGGGAGTGAGAGATCTCTCTGTCTGTCTCTCCTCCGCTGCCCCCCCCCCCCAAGTACGTTTGGACAAGAATGCAGTTACTAGAGAAGAGCGAGGCTCGCTCAAGTAAATGGCTTATCCGAGCGTGCTCGCTCATCTATAGTGGTCAGGGAAGTGATTAGGGGCGTGGCTTATCACAACATAATTTTTACCTCCGTCGTTATAAAAAGGACATGGCTGTTGAGAAAAAAAAAAAAGAGAGAGTAACGCTGGAGCACTGGATGAGCTATTGATATACATTATATTTAAAATTAACATGCTCCAGAATTAAATCCTGCACCACATGGCAATATCCAGATTTTTTTCACAGCGTGTGGAGGAAACTTTCAAAATCTCATCTACTTTGCTGCTACAGCTACTGTAAATTCCACAGCAATTCTGTCCCGTGTAGGAATAGTGTCCCCTATATTGGTGGCCTCAGTAGTAATAGTGACCCCTATTGATGCCTCAGTAGTATAAGGGTCCCCCATTGGTGCCCCAGTAGTGACATCGACCCCACCCCCACAGTGGCCCCAGTAGTGATTGCGGTCCCCCCACAGTGGCCCCAGTAGTGATAGCGACTCCCCTCAGTAATATTAACCCCACAGTAAGAATATTCACCCCCACAGTAGCTCCAGCTTCAATGGAATCCGTCCATGCGGAATTCACTAAAAAATAGAGCATGCTGTGATTTTTTTTTTTTCTTGTGAGCGGATATGCCGCTGCTCTATTGGTTTGAATTTGTGTGGAATACCGCGGGTCGTCCGCGTGGGAGACTATCATGGATTCCGCAATTCAAACTTGCTTGTGTGCAGGCGGCCTAACTCCTAGGCTTGTGTTGGGCCGCAAATTCGTGGAGCGTTACATATTTTTTTGCCAATAAACCTGACAAGATTTTAGCAGTGAGATTAAAGGCGAAAGAGAGAATCAACAAAGTACATTCCATCAGATCCGAAAGTGGCTCTTTCACCTCGAACCCAGATAAAATCGCTCAATCATTCCACAATTTCTACAGCGCTTTATAGAAATACAAACCTCAAAAAACTCCATCTAACACGTCAGATATCCTAAAAACTGTCTCTCTCCCGAAAATCACCACACAACAAAACGAACAACTTAACCATCCAATCACTGAAGAGGAGGAGACTATTAAAAATCTCAAATTGGGCAAGATGCCTGGCTCAGATGGACTGACAGCCCTCTACTACAAAAAATGTACCATGTTCCTATCCCATCCATTAACACTCTATATTACAATGATATACTATCCGGAAAAGATTTTCCTGAGGACGTTGTAAGTGTCTACATAAGTCATTCCCAAACCGAATAAAGACCCTACCTCTCCTACACATTATCTCCCAATCTGCTAAATATAGACTATAAAATCCTTACAAGTATACTGACCGCCCGACCTGCTTTCTTCCCTTTCTGATAAGTAGTGATCAATTCGGCTTTATCCCAGCTACAAAAACCCCGCTTGTAGTCCTAGCCTTGGGTATCGGAAAAGGTTTTGAATCTCTTTGCGATTCTAGAGAAAGCTGGTATCCATGGGGCTTATGTCACAGCCTTAGGCCCCCTATCCACAGCCATGACGGAATATCGCTAGCGATATTCTGCCGCGAGGGAGCAGGAGGGAGAGCTGTCATATCTCTGCGCTGAGCCCATGTGACAGATTGGCTCACTGCGGAGAATCGCGGCATGCTGCGCTTTGGATCCCACGAGCGGAGAATCGCTATGATTCTCCGCTCGTGGAGGTTGGGGCTGCGCTTTCCATAGTAACGCTATGGAAAGCGAGCACTGCGTTACCTGCTGCCGGATTATCGCCGTGAGTAACACAATGAACTATCGCTCCTGGACAGGAGCCTTTACATGCTCTGTATTCTACCCCTTCTGCACAGCTGAAACTTTCCTGCTCCGAACCTTAGGCAATACCCATAGGAAGAGGTACACAATGAGGATGCCCCCTGTCCCCAGTCCTGTTTGCCCAGGCAATGGAACCCCTGACCTGTATTATTAAAAGTAACCCAAACATTTCAGGTATTGAAATTGGGAGACAGAACTATAAAGTTAGCTTATTTGCAGATGACATTCTCCTCACCCTTACCAAGCCCCTTACATCACTCCCAAACCTAATGGCTACACTTGTTGCTTTTGCGAATGCGTCTGGCCTAGTAGTAAATATTGATAAAACAGAAGCCCTTTTTCATAACATGCATCCCCCCACACTACATTACCTATTTAGGTATCAAACTCTCCCTCTCCTTAGTCACTATACAAATGGAACTACCCTCCCCTATTTAGCACAATCAAAGCTGACATGAAAAAATGGGACCAACCCACCCTCTCCTGCGTAGGACGTATAAATTCTATCAAAATGACAGTACTACCACACCTCCTCTAGCCTTTTCAGATGTCTCCCCATCACTGTTCCCACTGCCGACCGACAGGAAATGCAACAGGCAATCTTCCACTTTATATGGAAGAGTAAGAGGGTACTGGTGTATCTTGACGCCACCGGAAGCTAGGGGTTTGACAGGGCTTCCATGGAGAAACGCCCCTGTCACACCTCTAGCTCCCGATTGGCGGAAGACAGCTAGGTCCTGGAAGGTGCAGAAGCTGTGTCTGAGGTCTGTGAGGCATGCAAGTGGACTATGCTGCTGCGCTGTGGGATCCCCTGTGCTGCAGTACTCCGCTGCGACTGCTTCTCCCCCCGCCGATGTCTCCTCCCTGCTGCCCATGCTGGCGGACGCTCCCTGAACAGGGGTTGTGGGTAAGTCGCACTGCGGGATGCCCTGAGAACAACGTCGGTGTTGATTTTAGGCTGGCCTGGAGGGTTAGAGTTTGTTTTGCAGTTTGGCTTTGCTTATTAGATCTAAATGCTTCCATGTTACACCTGTAACTGATACAAATATGTATCTACATCCAAACCCACTGGCTTTGAGAGACTATCTATATGGTCCCCCCTTCAGCCCGGTGTGATATCCTCCAATCTATATACCAATATGAATTGGCCCGGCACTGGGAAATAAGATCCTATTTATGCTACGCTGGGAACTAAGTATCTCCTTTTCCTACCTCGATGGCATCACTGCTGCACTTTCATATCAAAAGGAAGCCATCGGGTAACTCCGGTTTTAAAAATTAAAAATCCTTCGTAGAACACATTTAGTTCCCTCGATAATCCACAAATACCAAACTAAATAGTTTCAGAGGCTGTAACTCCCTGGGGACACCCTCTCATATCTAGTGGACATGCCCAGTGGTGAGGTCTCACTGCAAACCATTCCACTTGTCTCCCATGGGGTATATTAACAGCATAAACTCTTGCAGTACATCTGTATGGCTGCCAGAATATACATCGCCTCTTAATGTCTCACCGACCCTTATAATTAACCCGATTGTAGCTAGAGTTTTCAGAATGATGCTATATTAAAAACTGTCAGCCATGAGAGAAGATACAATGGAGCTATTCCTAAAAACCTGGCAACCATGGTGCGATTCCCTGAATATACCCGGACTGCCCAGAGTACTCAATATAGGATAGAACATGGGCAGAAGGAATGTGTAAGGTCTCAAGCCTTACACATTTTCGCAGCGGGATGTGACCCGTGCCGCTGGAGTGACCTCTCGCTTACCCGTCCGGTGTCTTCTCTCTCTGGTGCACAGCCGCACATGTGCAGCGCGTCAGCGGCGACATTTCTGTGCGGGCCTCTGGGAGGCTCGCACAGAAAAAGGACATGCCGTGATTTTGTTACGGTGGCTGTCTGCATAGGTTGCATGCATGCATACAATCCTATGGCAGCGTGCAACAGCAGAAATTCTGCACGGAATCTCGCTGCAGAATTTCTGTCCGTGGGCATTGGGCCAAAGATGGGATCTACAGTATGTCAGAAACTAAAGTCCCGATCCTAGTTCCCCCTGCTGTGTTTCATGATTTGAATAGTTCTAACCTGGGTTTCACGTTCTCCTCAAAAGGAGAGAAAGAAGATCTAAAAGAGAGCAACAGAAATAAGTGTAAGATTTCCTGTAAACAGAACCCTGTGTAGATGTTAATTGGTATGTATTTATTGTGTAATTACATTATTGCACCCCCTGCAAGGGGAATTTTATGAATGATCAGCTTGTAATAATTTGCTTATCTTTTTCCTAATAAAATCAGTTGAAACTTAAAATGTGATGTAAACCGCCCATTATGGCTAGTGGATTTCTAGAGAAGAGGTACGGATCCTGGGATTTATGCTGATTGCTATAATTGAGGCTAGTATGGAGTAATTGGCTCCTGTCTCCTAGGAGTTTGTGCTTTCGTCTAGATCAGTGGGGTCATTGGGATTTGATAAACTTGTCTTTTTTCAACCTTATCAACTATGAAACTAGAACTGAAAACTCCAATAGTGAGCCACACAGCTAGGGTCCCGAACCGCACGTGCCTCCCTAGCAGCTGGTTGGGACCCCTGAAGTAGCACAACATAATGCATTCTTTGTTTTATCCAATAATGACCCTCTGCAGGATTCAGCATAGACATCAGGGTTAAAGCAAGGGATCTGATATAATGTATTGCTGAAGAAGGGGAGGTTGCCAACACCTGTGGCAACACATTATCCCGAGGGCATCCGCCCCCCTCAAACGGGCATATAAAACATTTATACGGGATTGCAGTTTGATATGTAGGCGGTCAGCTGCTAAAGTGAATATTGTGCAATATGCCTTCCTTCCAGGATCGCAGACAACATTGACGTAATCCCTCTGGTCCTTTCAACCAGTCTGCAGCCTTGTCATCGGCCTACTAATTTAAATGGTGGTTGCTGTGCACACCGGACGGTGATGGAGGGGCCTAGGAGAAGAATTAGAGCTTTGTGCAGTACTGGGATACAAATATTTGTTGGTCTGCCCATCCTCTAACAAGTCATTATGCTTTTAACACAGTGGGATGCTCTGATTTTACTGACTCCTTTCCAATTCCAGCGGCCCGCACTGAATACAAGCGTCTCTCTGACTTCTAGTAAAAGTGCTGAGAACGAAGAATTCAGCAACGTAAAAAAACCCGTAACTTGTGAACATTGTGTTCCAGATCTGCACAGCGTCCGCACTGCCCCGGCAGATGTAAACCTCCAGTGTTTGTCTGGCAGGCAGGCGCTGCTTACATTGGTGTGAGCAGGGAGAACAGACTGTGTCTTCACTCCCTTTGGGCGCTGCTGGGTACACCTTCATCCATTAGTAATGTAAAACGGCCATCTCGGAGATAAGACACATCAAAATGTGTATTTGGGCCAAGATCTTCTAGTTGTGCTGCCATATACACTATTCTGATGGTCTGTTCTCAGTCTCTACACATCACGTGTTATTTAAACCCCTTAAGGGGTCATGTCCATAGACGGGTTTGCATTCCGGGATCCGCGTGGGGCACCCGCGCGGATGATCTGGAGTTCCAGTCGCCCATAGAAAATCATGGGTGCCCGCAGCTTAATTAAAGCATGCGGATTTGTTTTGCGGACCTTCTGGTCCGGAAAACAAATCGCAGCATGCTGCATCTCACAGGGACGGCTTTCATTAAAGTCAATGGAAGCCGTCCAATCTGCGGCACACCAGTAACTGTCACTCAGGATGTTCCGCGGATCCTGCGGGAAAGCAGGAGATTTACAAAAGAAAATCATTGTGCATCATTGGCTTCTGAAAGCCCCAGGGCTGCCATTGCCGATTGTCTATCATGTTGTATGTACTCCAAAATGGTTCCAAAAGAAACTACAGAATGTCCCGCAAAAAAATAAATACATTTGGTATCGCAGTGGTTGTACTGACCCATAGGATAGTTATCAGGTCATTTTTGCTGCAGTGTGTACACCGTAGAAACAAGAACCCCCCCCCCCCCCCATCCCCAAAGATGGTGGAATTTCTTTTTTTTTTCATTTCACTCTACTTAGGAAGTTTTAAAAGTTTTTCAGTACATTAAAGGAGATGTCCCGAGGCAGCAAGTGGGTCTATACACTTCTGTATGGCCATAATAATGCACTTTGTAATGTACATTGTGCATTAATTATGAGCCATACAGAAGTTATAAAAAGTTTTATACTTACCTGCTCCGTTGCTAGCGTCCTCGTCTCCATGGAGCCGACTAATTTTTGGCCTCCGATGGCCAAATTAGCCGCGCTTGCGCAGTCCGGGTCTTCAGCTTTCTTCTATGGAGCCGCTCGTGCCAGAGAGGGGCTCCGTGTAGCTCCGCCCCATCACGTGCCGATTCCAGCCAATCAGGAGGCTGGAATCGGCAGTGGACCGCACAGAAGAGCTGCGGTCCACGAAGGTAGAAGATCCCGGCGGCCATCTTCAGCGGTAAGTATTGAAGTCACCGGACCGCCGGGATTCAGGTAAGCGCTGTGCGGGTGGTTTTTTTAACCCCTGCATCGGGGTTGTCTCGCGCCGAACGGGGGGGGGGGGTTAAAAAAAAAAAAACCCGTTTCGGCGCGGGACATCTCCTTTAAATAGTACCATGGAAAAATACAACTTCTCCCGCAAAAAACAAGCCCTCCGACAGCTATGGTAATGGATAAATAAGAGTTCTGATTTTTATTTATTTATTTATTTTTTTAAAGCGGGGAGAAAAAAAAGGAAAATGGGGAGGGGGAGCTGTCTTTAAGGGGTTAACTCTGTTTCTGCTGCTAGTGCGACACAGATGGCTGATAATGGCTCAGTAGTCGGTGCTGGGGTCCTAGTTGCAAATCTAACTAGGACAATATCTGCATGGAGGTTATATGTTCTCCCTATGTTTGCATGGTTTCTACCCATGGCCCAAAAACATGCACATGTGTGAAAATAGATTATGAGCCCCAGTGGGAACAGAACCCGATATCAAGTGATGTGTAATACGTATGTGCTGTGTAATATGCAGTACAAATCTATAATAAAGGTTATTATAATAATGCCATATGACACAAGACCTAACATGCATGCTCAGAAGAACCAAACTTGGTGAGTCAGGGCTGCAGGATTGTCTGTCCACCCAACACACTTAGGCTGGGTTCACACAGGGCGAATTTGCCGTGGAAATTTCGTGCGGAATTTCGCCGTGGCAAATCCGCCTGCGGCCGCTAATCTCGGGGTTAGCCAGCCACATGGATGAGATTTCTCAGAAACCTCGTCCACACGGGACGGCCAATCTGCTGCGGTAAGTCAGGCAGGAACCGCCGCGGCTTTCAAATATGCAGCATGTCTATTTATTTTTTCTTTCCGCTGCGGCCGCGCTCCCCTCTATGGGAGCGCCGGCTGCAGCGGAAGAGCGAGCAGCCGGGCCGCTTCAAAGCCGCCACAGGTTTTTCCGCGGCGGTTCTCCCGGTGGGAATCTCGCGGTTTTTGCTGCGGCCAAACAGCGAGATTTCCGACGGGAATCCGCCCCGTGTGAACCCATCCTTAAGATACTAAACTTTTGGGACCGTAGGTGGGAGTTGAGGCAGCTCTGAAACCAATGCCTTGAGCACTTTACTGCCCCAGTACTTTTAGACACAGTTCTTGCAGACTGTCAGAGCCTTCCCTCCTTCTCTGAAGTGCTGAGACAGCTGTCTAGCGGGGTGGAGCACTTAACACTGCCAGCCATAGGTTATTGAGAAGGCAGAACTTGACCTCACCTCTATCTGCTGTTCTCCTCCAGTGCATGTGCAGCACAGAGTAGCTGGTGCTCATCATCAGTTTTGCACGCCTTTGGCTGAACAGGCTGGGTCTCTTGTAAGCTCTGCTTGAAGGACAGAGAACAATCTTAGCAAGTTCTTCACACACATTGTGGAGTGTATTCTAGAGTAAGTTTTCTGCTTCTTGGTGTACACTTCCAGTTCCTTGCATTGTGTCTACAAATGATTAAATGTGCCTATTGCAACATGCTAGATTCAGTGAAATGCTGTTTTATTTGTTCTAGGTTCAGCCTTCTGGAAGATTGATGTCTGGCAGAAGTCTTGTATACAACTCTAAGCTTCTCACATTGGTATTCAGGCTTCTAGAAATAGATGGCAATGGCATTTTCAATTGTGACTGGCTTTTAACTATTATAATGTATATATCTCCCGGACATATAGCGTGTGCTAAAACTTGTGCTTTTAGTTAGAAGCCCCTGGATATCCCTTTGCCACTCATGCTTCCTTTCCTTGCTCCTAAACCCTGTGTCCTGAAGCTGGAGGCCTTCGATCTGACCCCATCTTTTCACAAGATCTGTTCTATTTTTACGTGATGGTTCCAGAGCGTGATGTTAGGCCCAATAGTTTGTGATGTCATCCCTGACCCCACCCTGCGAGGGCGACAGCTCGACACCCAGATTTTTTGTCGGTGCCCGAGATGATGAGACAGACTTCCTGGAATCAAACATGAATCCAGACGAGGTTGATTTCTACGAAGAAGAGGAAGATGAAGATGAGGAAGAGACGGTAAGGAAAATCTTACTTCTATTGGTTTAATGGTGCATTCCACCCCGAAATGTAACTTTTTCATCAGTGGGTTTTACAGTATTGTTTATTTTTTAGTTTGCATGCAATTTGTTTCAAAATGTAATATTATACATGGGTAATAACTTTGTATTGCAATATCTTGGCTAAGTAGTTTACAGGGGTTTGCAGTACAAATGGTTGCAATTAGCATGACAATTGTTAAAAGCATGAGCAATATCTGAAGTCTACTCAAGGGTGCTTAAAGACCAGACTGTGAGGGATGCAGGGAAAATCGGGCAATACTTTCTCTCAGCAAGGATCAGTTCAGTGCATAGATTGGTGGTTGCAGCAGGACATCAAAGATGGTCCAGCGTACGTCATGTCCACTTCTGAGACTTTAGTCCAAATAGTACTTCCAATAGGTGGCGCTGCAGAGGTATTGTTCCATCATCTTTATTTGCATATTTCCCAGAGAAGCTTGCATGGCCTTATAAGTCTCTTCACTCACCTCCTAGTTGTCTACTTGCACACCTTCTAGGTGCTCTCCTTTAAAAGAAATGATACCCTTCCTGACCCACATCATAGGCCTCTTACTAGCCAAGCCAGAAACCTACTGTATACTGATAAGGGCAAACACCCCGAAACAGCTGTCTGTGTATGGTTTTCTGGCTTTTGGTTTACAATTCTCAGTCATTGTTATAAGGCTTGTCTAAATGGTCTGACGTTGATTTGCAGGAATGCTGCCTTACAGTAGGTGGCGCTGCACAGGTATTCTTCCTTATGTCCAGAGTCATGCTATATTGCATGACCACAGTAACATCTACTGCCCACCACTGTGACGTTATATTCGTCATGAGCACCTTGCCACTTAAAAGGTGTTTTCCCTTTAAATAAATGTATCCCATACTCACAGGATAGAGGACAAGTATCTGATTGGTGCCTGTTGAAAATTTTTAATAGCCTATTAAATTACAGTATACTATAGTATTGTATTACACTGTGTAAGTGATCAAATGATCACAAGTTCAAGTCCCCTATGTGGACTAATAAGTAAAAATGTGTAACATTTTTTAAATTACTGTTAAAAAAAATTTCACAGTTGGCGCATCACAAAGATAAGAGAAAAAATGTAAAAATCTAAAAATTGGTATCGCTACATCCATAAAGATCCAGTTTATTAAACTATTACATTATTAATCCTGCATGAATAACTCCATTAGAAAAAAAATGCAATGGCAGTACTGCCATTTTTTCAAGAAAAATTTCAATAAAGAGCGATCACAGTCGCATGTTCTCCAAATATTACCAATATAAACTGTATGTCGCCCTACAAAAAAACAAGCCTTCACAAAGCCTATCAAAGGAAAAATAAAGTTATGGGAGTCAAAATACTACGACAGTTTTTTTCCCCCTAACTTATTTATTTTTTAAAGGTTTGTTTTAAAAAAAAGTATTACTATAATAAATATATATTATATAGGTATCGTTATAATCATATTGACCCAGAGAATGAAGCTAACATGTCATTTTTACTGCACCATGAATGGCGTAAAAATAAAATGGTGCAATTGTGCATTTTTCTCCATTTCGCTCCAGAGTTTTCCAATACGTTATGTATAATGTTAAAGGTTACCCTTGAAAAATACAACCTGACCTGCAAAACACAATCAGTCATGTAGATATGTCATCCGAAAAGTAAAAAAATTATGGCATGCTGAAAGTGGGAATACCAGAACTGCAGAATGTGACCTTGGTCATGAAAGGGTTAAGGTCAGAGAGCTTGCTCTCCAAATGTTAACACACAAACAAACCATTTCCACTTGAAATGTAACCCCTTATTGACCCCCATACGCCTTTTGACAATGGTTGTTAAGGGACTCTATTCTGCAGTGCTGTCTTTTGATGGCGGCTGCTTCTGAAGTCTCCTATGACAGAGAGAGTAAGTGCTCAGCTGTTGGGTGACAGCTGGGCACTTGCTCTAACAGCGGGGACTGAAGAAACCACAGATCGCCAGTGGTTTACATGCAGTGGTCAGTACACATATCAAAGGCTGTAGAGGGAGCAATTGGACACCCACAATGTGATCACGAAGGCTTGAATATAGCCTCCGGGCCTGCCCGCCATGACGGTCTACGAGGCTCAGGCTTTATTCAGACAGGCGTATATCGGCCGAGTTTTCACACTCGGCCGATATACGCTGTCCCTCTCTGCAAGGGCAGGAGGCGGGCCTGACTGAAAGCTAGTGCACTGAGCTCCCGCCCCCTGTCCGAATAAGCCCTCAGCATGTGGCTGAGCTTCATGGGCTTTCTAATGCACTATTGCACTAGGGTATAGTAGTGTACTAGAAAAATGTTAAAAGATGCTGATTAGAGATGAGCGAACGTACTCAGTAAGGCCGATTTCGCAATCGAGCACCGCGATTTTCGAGTACTTCACTACTCGGGTGAAAAGATTCGGGGGGTGCCGTGGGTGAGTGGGGGGTTGCAGAGGGGAGTGGGGGGAGAGAGAGAGAGCTCCCCCCTGTTCCGCGCTGCTACCCCCCGCTCCACTACGCCACGTCCCGCCCCTCGGCGACCCCCGAATCTTTTCACCCGAGTAGTGAAGTACTCGAAAATCGCGGTGCTCGATTGCGAAATCGCCCTTACCGAGTACGTTTGCTCATCTCTAATGCTGATCATCAAGTGGGACAAAAATTAAAAGTTGGAAGTATAAAAAGAAATGTCAAAACTCCATCTTTCCCCCCATTACTATGTGTTTAAAAAAAATCACATGTGGAATCGCTGTGTTCTTTATGAGCCAGTGAAAGAAGTTACTACATTATTTAATCCGCACAGTGCACGCCGTGCAACAGAATACAAATAACGTGGCAAAAATAGCTAATTTTTGCTTATCTTGCCTTACAAAAAACAGAATAGAAAGTTATCACAATGTCACATGGATCAACAAATGGTGCTATTAAAAAGTACAACTCATCCTGCAAGAAAAAAACCCTTATTACAGCACCATCGACAAAAAAAAATATATGTTGGGGTTCTCTGAATGCAGCGATAAACAAAAAATAAAGTGTGGGGTAAAAAAATATAATAAAATTTGGTATTGGTATAATTGTATTGGTCTGCAGAATTAATTTAACATATTATTCACGCTGCATGGTGAACACTATTAAAAATGAAAAACGTGCTAGAATTGCAGATTATTTTTTTTTTTTAATTTTGCCTCTAGAAAAAATGTAATAAAAAAAAGCAAAATATAAAATGTTCCCAAAAATTGGATGAATGAAGACTAGAGTTTATCCCACAAAACACAAGTCCCCATAAAGCCCCGTCTCTTCCAAGCTGGCTCTTGGAATGCGTCAATAAAAAAAACAAAAACTGAAAAATGAGTTGGTCATTAAGGCGTAAACAGGCTTGGGCCCTAAGCGGTTAATAAAGATCTCATTGTATTGGGTTGGACCCTGGGCCTCCCATCACTTTAGAGAATGGGATTCTACCTCGTGGAAGTCCACTGAAAACTATTGCTGTGTTGAACACTAGAGGTATGTCTTAAGTTGTCGGTAAGCCACAGATACGTCAGCCGATAAGATCATTCTTGCTTGTGTCAGTTTCAAGTGTCAACAGAGCTGTCATTTCTGACCTGCGGTAATCGTGTTATCAGCCTGGTGTTGACAAATCACAAACCTGTTCTCCTCCTACAAAGGAGTATAATCCATCTAAATAGAAAAATAATGTCCCTTATCTCTGCGCTTCGATATGTGTTAGTTTCCCTGCCATGCCAGATAAAAATCGATGGATTAAGCACAAGCATTGGACTCTGGCCCCGGGTTTATAACTGCAGAACTGGAAAAGGAAATGCCAAGGATTGGAGCGTTAGCAGCCTGTCTGTCCAGGGAAATAGTGAGGGATAGAACTAAGGGAGTTCCCAGGAATCTGCCTTATCTGTTGGAGTAAAGATGTCATGCACCCTTTCTTCCACACTGGATGGTAGGCAGCTCCTCCGAGATAAAGGCCGTTTCCCGCTTCAGGTAATGTCAGCATGTCATGTAACTAGCCGGAGCTGTACGGAGCTATGGAAGGGATGCTTATGTGTAGAGCGGCAGGATAAGTGCATGGAGGGCTCCGTTGAGTTGCACCATGGGTTCTGTACTCCCGTTACAGTATTATATCATGGATCCATTTCAATCTGTATTACAAACCATTGCAACAGGTCCTATTGGATCCCATTGATCTGTAATTGGCCTATCACAAATCTATTACTTATTTTTATTACTTTGATGAATGGTGCAGCAGACTACAATATTCTGCCCATCAAAACGGAATTCGGTGGAACCTAACGTCAATGCGAACAGAACCTAGGCCTTGCCAACACCTCTGATGTGTCTGTTCAATTATGGATCATATATATATATATATATATATATATATATATATATATATATATATAATATAAATTCTGTCCTGTGTTGTCCCTCCACTATTCTTCCTGAATATTTCTGAGTAAATTGACAACTGCATGTTACTATTCCCCTTGTCAAAGAGGTGTGTCTCTACATAGTCGGATACTGTCAGCAGTGACTGGATAGTGTCAGACTGTCCAGGGACATCCCCATCTAGTAACATGTACTGTACAGGCTTTCATTAATGTTTAGGAGTAACAGAGGAAGAGCACCACAGACTTATAAGAAAGATGCTTTGTGATGGTGCTGTTAGGGAGGTGACAGGGAGTCGGCTGAGGGGTTTTTATTATACTTTCCCACTCCCGCAGTCCAGCGGTGTTCCCTCTTAGGCCGGTGCATGGCATGAAAATCTAACTCTTTTTAGAGTCTTGTGCACGCGCTCTCCTGTACAAGTCTATGGGAGGGCACATGCACGGGACTCTGAAAAAAGTCAGATTTTCGTGCTGCACACCGACTTCAGAAGGGCACAACCACTGGATCACAGGAGCGGATGAGTATAAAAGATATATTACCCTTCTCCCTGTCGCGTCCCCATAACATAGTTTATAGTGCCGCGGGGATGTGACAGGTTCACTTTACGCTCATAGCAGTTGGGTTTTTTTCGGTATCTATGGTCTGGTCAGATAGAACACCCAAAAATATAATTATCAGAATGATCATTAAAAATAATTTTAAGATTAAAAAAAAAAACTTTTCTCAGTCATTGTATCACAAAGATATAAACTAAATCTAAAACTTGGTATTGCTACATCCATAAAGGTCCAGTTTGTTAACATATAACAATACTTCCTTATATCTTTTTGGCCAACTTATTGTTACAAAGTAAACATATGGATTTAGTAATTGTTAACATGACTGGCACATCTTGTTACCTCAATATACTGCATTGTGTTATATTGTATTTAGGTTGGCATAACGTACCGGTATTACATTGTCAGGTTAACATTTGCTAGATCGGTATCGCACATTGATGACAACCGCTTGTATGCAGAAGACATATATCAATCCGGTAATTTTGAGGAACTTGTGAATCAATGGAAATAGAAGACAAAGCTTTATAATATCACTTAATGCTAATATATTAATATAAGGCACAGTACCACAAAATAGGCCGGTGCATAGATTGAGTCAGACCCTCCAGCGTGAACCTAGGACCGGTATGCACTGTGCCCCGATGTAAATGTTGTTATAAAACACTGCGGTACTTCAGAATAGCCGCACTTTAAAGATAGACTCAGACCGGAGCTCTTGAGTCAGAGGCGGGCCATGCCGTCCTCTTTCTACTTGTGCCGGCAAAAGACTGACATGACCCTCCTCGTTGACTCAAGAGCTTTGTTCCAAGTCAAACTTCATAGTGTGTGTTCTGAAACGCCGCAGTGTTTGGGGCATAGTGCATATCTCTCCTGGGTTCACGCTGCCCGTGGTTCAGTCCGCATGAACTTGGTAAAAGGTTCCTTTTAAATAAGCAATGGTCTTTTTCATGCAAGGAATATAAGTCAAAGGGGTGTTCCAGTTGCGAAGCAAATTTTCCAAAATTCCGTCAATGAAAGATGTTCATGCGCCAGCTGGTTATGGATATAAATCACACAGCCATTACCTTCTTATCCTGTCTTCCCTTCCTGATGTTTCCTCACATTACTGTCTTCCAAGATGACACCACATCCCTTCTGACTTGCAGCTTTAAACTACATCTTGCACAATTGCCCACTCTGTACTTCCTTCCTGTGTACATGCCCACCAAGCAGCGGTCCGCAATCTACTCCCGAGACCTGAATAGAAGAGAAGCCGTCCTTTGTTGTTTCTACAGAGCAAGCCCGACCAGTAGAGTTGGGATGCCTACAGGACGTATCCAGGGGCAACCGGTGAATAACCACTTCTGAAGTGCCAGGAGAAAGTGATGGTTTATAGAGCTACAGACACACAATCCAAAGCCCAAACCTTATTAACATCTGATTAGCATTCATTTGACAGCAACTTTGTGTAACTGGAACTCCCCTTGAAGCTTTTTCCTGATCATGTAATGCTGGTATTGCTTCAGTCTACTAGTTGCATACAATGCTACATTAATGACTTTATATGTCCCATAAAACGCAGCCTCCGGAGCGTCAAATTGTGGTGGGAATTTGTGCCATGACCAAAAAGTCCAAGTCAAAGCCCATGACGCAAATTTTGGAGCGCCTGTGCAAGTTTGACTACATCACTGTGGTTATCATGTCCGAAGACATTATCCTAAATGAGTCTGTGGAGAACTGGCCCATTTGTGACTGCCTCATCTCTTTCCACTCCAAAGGTAATGTCTACCCTGGGTGGCCCTGAATGCTGTGGTGTCACCGCCCGCGACAGCTTGTGCTGCTCTATTTAGTTTGGCGTCAAAGCAAAATCCTTTTTTAATAATTAAATGCATCCTGTCTGCTAATCAGTTAAATTGGACGGTTGTACATCTAATAAGGGGTATCTAGTAACGACCTGTGAACTCTGAAAAGCCACTGGTATTCTGTTTGTGTGCCAACCTGCACTAGAGAATGTTACTGGCTGGCCTGGCAAAATTTTTAGGAAGTGGCATAGAATTAGCAGAATAGTGACAAAAGATCTGGATGTAATTTGTTTTACTGAAAGAGTAGTAGATGCCTGGAACAAGCTTCCAGCAGACGTGGTTGGAAAATCAGCAGTAAGTGAATGTAAAGGCCCTTTTAGACACACCGATTTTCGCTCAAGAATCGCCCAAAGCCATCTTTTGAGCGATAATCGTTGTGTCTAACTGCACTGACATCGTGCAGTTTTCGTTAAGCTGTCGCTGATCTTTCAGCATGCTGAAAGATCAACGATCAGTTATCAGGAGTTCACAGCAGGATACAGCTGATACTATTGTTTCAACTGTCAGGCTGAGTATGAAGAACAGAGCAGTCCAGCTGTGTTCTCCATACCCAGCTCGGAGCGTTCAGCTGTATAACAGCCAGGCGCTCCGTGCAGAAAACACCTGGATGCAGAAGACAAATGGGGACACCCCGCTTGTCTTCTGCATCCTCCGCACGGAGCGCTCGGCTGTATAACAGCCGGGCACTCGGAGCGGGGAACAGCTGAATGCAGAAGACAAGCGGGGACACCCCGCTTGTCTTCTGCATTCTCTGCTTGGAGCGCAAGGTGATCGCTCAACGTTTGAACGATCACCTTGCGCTGTTAAAGAACACAACGATTATTGCTCAAATATCGCTCAAAAGATTTTTTTGAGCAATAATCGTTGTCTAAACCAGGCTAGATCTATGTTAGGAGAAATAGAAAAAAAGGAAATATAAGGGCGGACTAGATGGAGCAGGTGGACTCTTTCTGCCGTCAGCCTCCTAAATTAAAGGGGTTCAAAGTCATCAACCCAAGTACTGATATATTGTCCGATCCATCAACAACGGGTTTGTATGGGAGATCATTTAAATTTTAATGTAAGAACAGTCGATTTTAGTTAATGTAATTCAACCATTAATTATATTGTTGATCATTTTAGTCCTTGACATGGGGTCATAATGGTTTGGTTCTAGATGACAATCGCTTTGTGAAAAAGGGCATCTAGGTGGGAAAGAAAGCCTGTAAAAGAGTGGACTGCATTATAGCAACAAACTTGCTCTCACTTTATTGGTGTCTAGAGCGCTGCGGTTTCCTGCTGCTCCCCTCCCCTCTGGCCGCTGTCTGATTTGGGGTAGCATGGTCATGTGACGTCTAAGTGCACGACTGCTGCAACCAATCACTGGCCTCAGTACTGCAATAATTGGCCACAGTAGACATGTGCTTAAACAGTACGTGACTATGCTACTTGGAAGCAGTTAGAGGACCAGAGCTTCCAGGACATCAGTAAGGGGAGTATACGTTAGTTTGGCGTTGTACTGAACTCCACTTTTGCAGGTTATTTCCCCACTGGACAACCTCTTCAATGAAGAATGTGACTCAGTTTGATAACTGAGAAATGACCAGTCAGCTGCATCTGGAGTGGTTGCATCCATAAAGCAGATATATACCTGAAGGTTGTGTACATATGAATATCTGGGCTCATTCTTTGTTCATACATGTATATAAGTTCCGGTAGATGTGGCTGAGCCATAGTTCAAACGAATGTTAAATAAAACGGCCACATTTGACTACTGAGAAATGTAATATTTTGTTTTGTCCTGGCAAATAAGTTGTGCTTTTAGTATGCAGCAATATATAACCAGCAATGTCCCTCTATTTTTCTTAGGATTCCCACTGGATAAAGCTGTCGCTTACTCAAAACTCCGCAATCCATTCTTGATCAATGACTTGGATATGCAGTATTTCATCCAGGACAGGTAGATTGTCACCTGTATATAATCTGTCAATTATATGTCAATCTCATTGTTTTCTGCTATTGCTTTGCAGACACTTTTCAAACATCTTCTTATCAGATATGTGAGAAGATGTTGTTAGTTTGGATTGATGAAACAGCACATAAAAAGGAGCTTGGCCGTCTCAACCCAACAAGACTAGGGGCCGTTAACATTTAATATTTACTACATCCTGAGGTTACATTTGGGGTTACGCCTGAATCCCTGAAAATGGGATTCAGATGGAACGCTAGGAAGGAGCCATAGGCTTCTATTGCTCAAACGGAAACCAACAAGCTCTCGGTTTTGAGCTTTCCATTCATTCTAGCATTTGTGCCAGAAAGAATAACCTGGTCATTGTCAACCACATTATTTGCTGATACACAAATGCCAGAAATAAACAGAAAGCTGCTCAAATTCAGAGCCTAACCCCTTATTGACAGCCAATATACATTTTTACGGTGGGATTTAAACTTGTGCACTTGTGCATACATCTTTTTTAGGTGGTGGCTTAGCTGGTAACTGACAGAAACGGAGAAACCTCAGATCCAGGCAGTTTAACCCTTTCCAATCCACTGTCTGATGTCTGAAGACATTATGATTTAAGGCTGTACAGCTCCAATGTTGGAAGACATCCGTCGGGGTTCTCTTACTGTATATTGCCAGCCTCTCTGCTGTCGGAACCTATCAAATGTGTCCCCTCATGTAGTATTGGCTTTAGCCAGCATATAGCGCCGTTGTATAATGGCAGAAAGAGTAAGCTCCCTAAGAAAACCAGGATACAAATTGGATTGGAAAGGGTTAACACCCTATGGGCCACAATCAATAGCAAGTAAAGCATGTGCGCAGATGATGGGGGAGGGGGGGAGGAGCTCCTTCTGCCTCCCGTTGGCACACCGCAATGCTATTGCAAGGTACCAATGGGTTCCCATGGAAGCCAGAAGCTTGACAAAGGCCTCCATGTCTGCCATGTAACTCAGCCTATTAGACCTTGCTTCTGGCAGAGCCTAATAGGCTGATGTCATAGGCATTGTAAAATGAAGTATAACAAATGGAATCCAGCACCAATCCAAACATTTAAAAATGAGTACTTTTATTAAAAGCTACATTAAAATTCCAATGTGCGCATGTATGAAAAAAATTTGGCTTACACGTTTTCGCTACCACAGAGCTGTAGTTCTAGCCTACAGTGTTGTAACCAATACAAACATTGAAGAGCCAAACAAGGATATGGCATGAATATGCACTTATAGGTACCTCCCCAAAATATGTAAACTGTGTGTGTAATATATATAATGAATTAAAAAAAACAAAAGATCAGCATGGACTTCAAGAAAATGTCGGGCAGTTGCAGATTTCTCTCCCTCAAAGTTATTGGTATGTAGAAAGCCCTTCGTCCTGTTCAGGGAAGAAATTGGTTTCATAAGCTTTTTGTATTGTGAAGTTGCATACAAGGTTTCCTAAAAGTTTGAATTATAAAGGCCCATTTAGACACAACGATTATCGCTCAAAAGGTGTTTTTTGAGCGACCTTTGAGCGATAATCGTTGTGTCATTTACATCGCAAGATGATCGTTCAAACGTTGAGCTATCACCTTGCGCTTCAAAGGATGCAGAAGACAAGCGGGGGGCGCTTGTTCTATGCACCCAGTTGTTCCCCGCTGGAAGCGCCCGGCTGCCATACCGGGGTGTCCCCGCTTGTCTTCTGCATCCAGCTGTTCTCTGCACGGAGCGCCCAGCTGTTATACAGCTGAGTGCTCCTAGCGGAGTATGGAGAACACAGCTGGACCGCTCTGTTCTTTATACCCAGCCTGTCATCAGGGAGCGGAATACAGCTGAAATTATAGTATCAGCTGTATCCTGCTGTAAATCCCTGATAAGGCTTATTGTTGTCTTTCAGCATGCTAAAAGACAACGATGAGCGACGGCTTAACGAAAGCTGCACGATGTCAGTGCAGTTACACGCAACGATTATTACTAAAAGGATGGCTTTTGAGCGAATTTTGAGTGATAATCGTTGTCTAAATGGGCCTTAAATCTGATCTTTTAATTTTTATTAAATCATTGCACCATTGCGCAAATATATATAGGTTGGTTGGCATTTACGTATTTTTGAGAGGCGCCTATGCATGCATACTTTGGTCATATCCTTGGTTGGCTATTTAATGTTTGTATTTGTTACAACAACATTTTCGTGCACCTTTTGGATATACTGCAAAAAGCATTCTGAAAGCCACATGTACCTCAAAATGATACCAATAAAAACTACAACTTTTCTCGCAAAAAAACCCCCCCAAACCCCGCACAGCTCTGGCTGGAAAAATATTACTACTGAAAATCAAGGTTCAGGTGCCAGCTACTAGGGGTCTCCCTTTCAGCATCTGTGCAGTATAGTGCCTGTTGTTGGGCATGTGGCTTCTCTAGTAACAGGGACATGGGGACACTGTTAGTTACTACATGGAACAGAGGGACAGGCATTCAGATGCTGCCTCGCAACTGATCAGAGCAGGGCTATGCAAGGCAATATGCGAAGTGTGGGGAAGGAAGTTCCAAATAGTACAATACTGGCAGAATGGCTGGTTTAGGAGCCACCATCAGACTCATCAGTAAGTGGATTGCAAACAGGGCAGCATTAAAAAAGGAAAATCTCCATAGGAAACTGAATTGATAGAGTTCAAAAATTGTTGCAAACTTCCAATAAAGCAGTGGCCAGTGAAGATCTGGGCTGCTCTTGAGAAGTTTTTGAAAACTCAGGTCCTACTTTAAGATCCCAATCTCTATTTTTGTTTAGAAGAGTAGCTGCCCTTTCAGCTAACTTTTTAAAATGTCATAGAGACTTGTCAAAAGTATGGATCATTGGGGTCCTGCTGCTGAGAGCCCCCTCATTCTAGGAATCAGCGAGGGTCCCACTGGACATGTTAAAAATGTATCTGAAGTAAAGGGGTTGTCCAGTTCTAAACTAGTTATGGCTTATCATCAGGATGGGTCTTCAGTAGTAGATGAGTAGAGGTCTGTAGCCTGGAAGCCCTGCCAATCAGCAGTTCTCAGCCATCTTTATTTATCCAGGCCTGGAGGGTCACTTTAATTTCTGTGTGGTATGTTGTTATACTAATTTTGTCTTTTTTTTTTTCTGTAGGAGGGAAGTATATCGCATCTTGCAACAAGAGGGAATAGATCTTCCTCGTTATGCCATACTTAACAGAGATCCTGACAAGCCAGATGGTGAGGGTGTATTTTACATCATATGTATGGTGGCTGCCACATGTACCTGCAGGAAATAATTAGTATAATCTGGAGTAGACTTGTTACTGTAGGCAGTATGATTGCTTCTTGTTTCTCTTATGCAGACTTGGGCATCATTGATAGATGTATCCCTTATCTTTAAGGGTCGTCTTTGCCAATTTTTATTTTATTAATTAACCCCTTACGAACCAGGCTGTTTTGTACCTTAAGTGCTTATTTAGACGACCGTATATCGGCTCGGTTTTCACGCCGAGCCGATATACGGTGTCCTTGTCTGCAGGGGGTAGGGGGGGAGGATGGAAAAGCCAGGAGCAGGAACTGAGCTCCCGCCCCCTCTCCGCCCCTTGCCACTATTTGCAATAGAAGGGGGTGAGATGGGGGTGGAGCTAAGCTCCGCCCCCTCCTATTGCAAATAGTGGCAAGGGGCGGGAGCTCAGTTCCTGCTCCTGGCTCTTCCATCCTCCCATCCCCCACCCCCCCCTGCAGACAAGGACACCGTATATCGGCTTGGCGTGAAAAGCAAATCGATATACGGTCGTGTAAATAAGCCCTTAGGACCAGACACTTTTTAGGGATTTTACCCATGTGGTGGCTTTACTGCCCTATGTTTTTTCCTTCAGCTACCAAAATACTTTTTGCTGTTTTTTTTTTCGTGACATATAGGGCTTTTTTTTTTGTTTTTTTTTATATGTTTTTCACTGACCTTTTTTAAAGTTTTACTTGTGGTAAAGGGCTAAAACGTTTTTTGTTTTTTTAACATTTATAGTTTTTTGTTTTTTTTTAATATATGTGCGCTAAAATAAATTATGGGAACGGGTTCCTCATTTTCTTTCGGATGTTTTGATATATAATATGTATGGTTTTGGATTACAGGGTGCATACGGCGATGGTTTTGCTTAGCTTCTGCTTTGGGTTATTTACTTTTTTATGTATATATTTTTCTTTTATTATGTAATTTTGTTTTACTCTTGTATGTAATTATTTTTTTTTTATCATCTATGTCCCCCATTCACGTCTTTTTGTTTTGTTTTTTATTTGACACTTTTCCACTGTAGCTGGGGCATCCATAGGAGCCCCAGTTACAGGGAAAAACATCCCCCGTAGTGACAATAGTCAGTGGCAGAGCTGATCAGGGTCTGCTGGGACCCTGTAGCTCTGCTGTGCCAGGGGATCCCAGCGGTCACGTGACCGCTGGCTTGCGTAGTGGATGTTATACTTCCACTTTCACTTCTTTGTACATAGCACGTGTTGAGTACTATGTGCTAGGAGAAGGCAGAAGTGGAACAGTTGACAACTGGAGATGAGCGAACGTACTCGGTTCGGGTGTTTTTGGACTCGAGCACCGCTTTTTCCGAGTAACTGACCACTCTGACGAAAAGATTCGGGGTGGACGGGGGGTTGCAGAGGGAAGTGGGGGGGGAGAGCTCCCCCCCCTGTTCCCCACTGCTACCCCCCACTCCACCACACCGCCCCCGAATCTTTTCGTCCGAGTAGTCAGTTACTCGGAAAAAGCGGTGCTCGAGTCCAAAAACACCCGAACCGAGTACGCTCGCTTATCTCTATTGACAACCCATCCTGTTTTTGCTTGGTTGCAGAAGCAGAGGCTTTAATCCTGCACCGCATTTTCACGATCGGCCAGGATTAACCTTTTCCAATCCAATCTGTATCCTGGTTTTCCTAGGGGGGCTTACTCTTTTTCTGCCGTTATACAATGGCGCTATATGCTGGCTAAAGCCAGTACTGCGTGAGGTGACACATTGGATAGGCTCCGACAGCAGAGAGGCTGGCAATATACAGTAAGAGAACCCTGATGGCCGTCTTCCAACATTGGAGCTCTACAGCCTTAAATCATAATGTCTTCAGAGGTCAGACAGTGGATTGGAAAGGGTTAAAGCACAGGACCAAGCGCCATAAATTTACAGCGCTTGGTCCTTAATGGGTTAAAACCAAATAGAGTAATATACTACGTTTTTCAATTTTTTTTTTCTATTGTGTGTACATAAGTATCAGGGCAGCCATCTTTCTTGATCTGCATTTAGAAAATTTAGAAGGTCTACTTTTAAACCAGTCTCGTTCACACAATGGACAGAAGGGGGCCTATTGACTTGTATGGGAGACTGTTTTAGACATGCTTGTGTAGAGGTCGTTTTGCTGGGAGGGGGAATAGATAGTCACACCTGATCACCTATTGTGAATGGTGGATCCTGTGTTATCTACATATAGCTGTTACTTTTCAGTGTAATCCTTCCTGTGATGTAATGTTCCTTTTACAAGGGATGACTGTCGTTTAAATGACTGCACGAGCGCTGACATTGGTGGGAACTTTGCCTGTATTACCATGTCTGGCCACTGTAGTGGGAACGGTGCTGTCTGCTTCCTGCACACATAAGCTCAGTGCATGAATGCATTTATGCAGCAAACCGCTGATCAGCATAGTTCCTTGGTGGTAGACCCTCACAGATCTACTATGATGACCTATTGTAAGGATTGGCCATGAATAGTTTCCAACAGGAGAACCACTTTAATTTTATGTTGATTTCTAAAACCTTTCCATTTGTACTTGTTATTTTCTGTCAGGCTGCATTTTAAAAAAATCTATTTTAATCCTTAGAATTACAGATTTATAGATCTACTGTAGTGCTAATGCATCTAGCAGCACACTAGTCTCTTGATGAGACGAGCTGGGCCTCAGTGCGGCTACGCTAACTGCGTGGCACCGCTGCTATTCCTTATACACTTAGCGTAGCGCGGTCTGCACTATAGATGTAGCGCCTGAACATTTAGTTTGACACTGCTCCATCTGTGTTTCAACAGATTTAAGGCTGAGTGTCCTGTGAACGGCATATTATAAAGCTCCCGCACCTCCTTTTCAGACACTTTAAAAGTATTAGAAATGTCAGCATCTTCAAAGTTGCACTTCTTAGAACGCATTCATCCAAGTTTTTCGAACATTTTTATTCCGCTGGGTGAAACTCCCATTCATCAGCAAAGTGTGCGTTCTGTTTGATTCTAGCGCATGCTGCTCTGGAGAAGTGACTTGTGCACTGATTAAGTTGTATTGATATTTCCCCTCTATTGTGTCTTTGAAGAAATGAATGTTAATTTTAGGCTTTATCCACAGAGTGTAACCTGGTGGAAGGTGAAGACCAGGTAGAAGTTAATGGAGAGATCTTCCCTAAACCCTTCGTAGAGAAGCCAGTTAGCGCTGAAGATCACAATGTATATATCTATTACCCAACATCAGCAGGGGGTGGCAGCCAGAGGCTCTTCAGGAAGGTATGGACTTTAGAAGTGTAAAAGTTGCAGAGACTATGGCCTTAGATGATGATTTATCTCATTGTTATTATATGCTGCTAGATACTTGAACATATTCAGCTTCCACTACTATATATCCTCAATATTCACCTGCACCATCAAGACTTTCCACTCTTTGTTATAGCATCTAACAGTATCATGTTACACTTTTTGTGTGCAAGGCCACATCCATTAGCAGCTGACTCATATAGGCTCAATGAAAAATGTATTAAA
Organism: Eleutherodactylus coqui; assembly: GCF_035609145.1. Lineage (NCBI taxonomy): Eukaryota > Metazoa > Chordata > Amphibia > Anura > Eleutherodactylidae > Eleutherodactylus > Eleutherodactylus coqui. Next base: position 24,277 of record NW_027101982.1, on the reverse strand, counting down.
TAACATATACTATTGTCAATGAACTATAAAACCACACATGTTTCAGATTTTCTGTGGAAGAGTTTGCTTTTGTGTAAATAAGATGTATTCATTGATAATTCAAAACTTAAGGCCTATTTACACGCAAAGATAATCGTTCAAAAGATAGGTTTTAAACATGGGTTTGCATAAATGTCTAAAGGACACTAATGTCCATTAGCAGCTTATCACCTTCATTTGCATGTAAATTAACCTCCAGGACTTGTATGTAGAGAGCAGCAGGTGGTCTGTTCTCTGCATTCAGCTCCTTTGTTTTGCTGCAGGCTTTCTGCTGAATACAATGTAATCAGCACTTCCGTGGAGAATACAGCACTATGGACAGCAAACACAGCATGTTGTCTGTGTTATCTTCTCTCCGGCTGAACGATGGATTTTATGCTCAGCTTAAAATCATCATTCAGCTGAAGAGTGAAAGATGGGAGCATTTACACATGATTAACGGTGAAACAATGGCTTTTAAGCGAATTTTGAGCGATAATCGTTGCATGTAAATGGGCCCTTATGCAGCTTTATAATATACTTTGTGTAGTCATTGCACTGAAACATTCAGAAGCTGAAAACCTGTGCAGGAAATACACGTCTCGCACAGTTACAGCATCAGGGCTCTCTTACTTATTTAGCCATGCATCTATGTAAATTAAATATAACGTTGACAGACTTTTAGCCTCTAGATGTAATCATTGATGTTTCCATTCAAAGCCAGCAAGCAGAGATCTGGAAAATAATGGATTGGAAACATAATGTATCTTAGAACATTGTATAATTCTTTGTTATGCATTAAATAAGGTTTTTTTTTTTACATAACACTTCACACTGGCGAGCACGATATGGGGCAGTGAATCACAGCTCCATAGTGGTGCTCGCCATCCATGTGAAATCCCCATTTTCATGTCAAAACAGCCTTGCATTACTTCGGGGAAGAATGGATCCTCCGCCGCAGCTCTCAGCCGAGGCAGAGGATCGCTGAGTTTCTCCCATTGTTTTTAAGGGGAGATTACGGATCGCATTACGGACACCTAGCACTTGTACGATGCTGCAGCTGCCCCATTGAAAACGATGTGTGCTGCAATTAGAGAGCACGCAACAATATAGAACATGCTGCGATTGTTTGCTGTATCGCATCGCGGTGCCATCCAGGAAAACGTCACACATGTGTATCTCCCCATTTAAAGAATGGGGTTCATATTTGTGCATCTCGCAATGCACAAATCTCGCTCCATTTTAGCGCCTGTGTGAAGGCGGCCTCAATCATGCAGTTTTTGTTAGTGATTTCACCCATTTGAATACAATTGCCATAGGGAATCCATAGCATGCTGTCAGATTTGTGTAGCTCTCTATGAATGGGGTTTTCTCAATACTGCATTGTAGTGTAGAGGTCTTCTGCCACACGCGGAGAAGCCGTAATGCTGAGCACATTTTACTGGGTGCTGTGGTTTTTTCTTCTTTTGGGAGGGGTGAGAGGTTGATGCTTTTGTGCTGAGATGTGCCTCCCCAACTGTAATTTGTATTCTATTGCAAATAGACGCTGGTGAAGCACATCATGTACATAAGGGCCCTTTTACACAGGCCAATAAATCGTTTAGATTCCTGCTGGATGCAGGAATTTGAACTATTATCATTCAGTGTAAATGCCCGCCCCGACTGAACCGCGAATGAGAATTAGTTTGATTTCTGCATTCTTTTACACTGAACGACGGATCAGCCCGTTTAACAGGCAGTTGTTCACTTATGAATGACAGCCTGCTTACCGTAAATGGAGGCTGGTGGACCAGAATGAACTCTACTCTGCTCCACCTCCATTCACTAGCGATGCTGACTCCTCTGTAGAAGCACAAGAATGATTATAATGTATAATTATCGCTGGCATGACTGGTAGGGCGTCTGCGCCTGAGAAGACGTCCCGTGTTTTAAGTGCCCTAAGATAGGAACACTAAATGAACAATGTAGGGAACCTTAAGTGCTGTGGAATTGCTTTTTGTTTTTTTTCATTTCACTGCACTTAATAATAATAATAAAAATAATAATCTTTATTTGTATAGCGCCAACATATTCAGCAGCGCTTACGTAGACCGGGGGGATACAGAAAGACAAAAGTACAAACATTACAGAACCACGGTTACATAGTAATCAATTGACGGAAACACTAGGGGTGCGGGTCCTGCTCCAACGAACTTACATACTACAAGTAATGGGGTGATACAGAAGGTAAAGGGGCTGGAGATGTGCACGGTATGGCGAGATGGAGAGTGAGGGATGCTATACACATAGACAATGGTCAGACATTTAGCCGTGTGACGACAGAATCGGTATGACTGCAGGGGTGGTTTATGACGGCTAGCAGGGATTGCAGTCAGTAGGTCAGGGAGCATGTTATCAGGCTGAGTACAGAGGGCTTTATTTAGGGAATGCGGTATGCCTTCCTGAAGAGGTGCGTTTTTAGAGCGCGCCTGAAGTTCTGCGAGTCCTGGATTGCTCGGGTAGCCTTTGGTAGTGCGTTCCAGAGGACAGGTCTGCTCTGGAGAAGTCTTCAAGGCGGGAATGAGAAGTTCGAATTAAAGGGGCGCTCAGTCTGGTTTCGTTAGCAGAGCGGAGAGCCCGGGCTGGTTGATGTATTGAGATGAGGGAGGCGATATAGGGGGGCGCTGCACTGTGGAGGGCTTTGTGGCTGAAGGTAGCGAGTTTAAATTAAATTCTGTATTTAACGGGCAGCCAGTGCAGTGACTGGCCCAGGGCAGAGGCATCCGAGTAGCGTCTGGACAGGAAGATGAGCCTGGCTGACGCATTCGGGATGGATTGGAGAGGGTAGAGTCTGGTGCAGGGGAGGCCGATCAGCAACGAGTTGCAATAATCGAGCCGGCAGTGGATGAGGGCGACAGTAAGCATTTTTAACGTGTCTACAGTGAGAAAAGAGCGGATTCTTGCGATGTTCTTGAGGTGCACCTGACATGTTCGGGCAAGAGATTGGATGTAGGGGATGAATGATAGATCATAGTCGAATATGACCCCAAGGCAGCGGGCGTGTTGTCTAGGAGTTATGGTGGCACCACACACTGAGATGGAGATGTCAGGATGAGGGCGGTTAGTGGAGGGTGAAAATACCAGTAAGTCAGTTTTAGAGAGGTTTAGTTTTAGGTAGAGAGAGGACATGGTGTTAGAGACAGCAGACAGACAGTTAGTGATGTTTTGGAGTAAAGGTGCAGAGATGTCACGGGAAGAGGTGTATAGCTGGGTGTCATCAGCATACAGGTGGTATTGGAGGCCAAATCTCCTGATGGTTTGTCCAATAGGGGCTGTGTAGATAGAGAAAAGAAGGGGGCCGAGGACAGAGCCCTGGGGGACCCCAACAGCAAGGGGAAGAGGAGGGGAGGTAGAGCCAGCAAAGGAGACACTGAAAGAGCGGTCAGATAGGTAGGAGGAGAACCAGGAGAGGGCAGTGTCCTTTAGGCCAATGGAGCGTAGCATACTGAGGAGTTTGTCGTCAACAGTGTCAAATGCTGTGGAGAGGTCGAGGAGGATCAGTAGGGAGTAATCGCCCCTCGATTTGGCTGTCAGTAGGTCATTGGATACCCTAGTAAGGGCAGTTTCTGTTGAGTGTTGAGGTCGAAAGCCAGACTGTAGGGGATCTAGGAGAGAGTGCTCTGATAGGTAGCTTACAAGGTGGGAGTAAACCAGCCGTTCTAGTAGTTTGGAGATGAAGGGGAGGTTTGAGATGGGTCGGTAGTTGGCAGCATCAGTCGTGTCCAGAGTCGGCTTCTTTAGCAGTGGGGATATGATGGCGTGTTTGAAAGAAAAGGCAAAAGATGCCAGAGGTCAGAGAGAGGTTGAATATAGTGGTGAGATGGGAGATGACCACTGGGGAGAAGGAACGGAGGAGATGTGAGGGGAGGGGGTCGCTAGCGCAGGTGGTGGGGCGAGCAGAGAAGAGCAATTTGGAGACTTCTTCCTCTGTCGCTGGTCTGAGTACAGACAGTGAGCAGGAGCTAGATGCAGTGCTGACAAGACTAGGGTCAGGGCTAGTCTGGGATTGGGAAGTTATTTCCTGACGGATGTCATCAATTTTCTTTTTGAAGTAAGCAGCCAGCTCTTTGGCACTGAGATCCGTCACCGGGGGCTGCGGTTTAGGGCTGAGAAGGGAGTGAAAAGTATAAAAGAGCCGTTTAGGGTTGTGGGTTAGTGAGGACACTAGAGAGGTGAAGTAGACTTGTTTGGCGTGGTAGAGGGCGAGGTTGTAGGTTCCGAGCATGAATTTGTAGTGGAGAAAGTCTGCAGACGTTTGCGATTTCCTCCACAGCCGTTCAGCACTTCTAGAGCACCACCGGATGAAGCGCGTTTGAGGCGTGAGCCAGGGTTGCCGTGGTCTACATCTGATGGCTCGGGTCCTGGGGGGGGCGCCGCTTCATCCAGGACATGTTTGAGAGCGGTGTTGTAGTGAGCGGCAGCCAGGTGGGGACAGGTGAGGAGAGTGATGGGGGAAAGGGAGGACTGTAGGGATTCAGCAAAGTTCTGGGTGTGAATGGCCTTTAGGTTACTGTAGGTAGGTGGGTCTGGAGAGATGTTGGGGAGCGTGACAGAGAAAGAGAGGAGGTTATGATCCGAGAGTGGGAGAGGGGAGTTAGTGAAGTTGGAAGCAGAGCAGAGACGGAGGAAAACAAGATCCAGAGTATTGCCATCCCTGTGAGTGGGAGAGGCTGTGAGTTGAGAGAGACCAAGGGAGGAGGTGAGCGAAAGAAGCTTAGAGGCAGATGGGGAGTTGGGGTCATTAGTGGGGATGTTAAAGTCACCTAAGACGAGGGTTGGAATTTCACAGGATAGGAAGTGGGGGAGCCAGGCGGCAAAGTGGTCCAAAAACAGGCGAGCAGCACCTGGGGGGCGATAGATAACTGCTACTCGCATGGACAGCGGGTGGAAAAGCCGTAGCATATATACTTCAAATGATGGAAAAGTGAGTGAGGGTTCAGGGGGGATGACCTGGTAGGTACATTTCGGGGAGAGAAGAGCACCTACTCCTCCGCCACGCCTGTCATCTGGTCTCTGGGTATGGGAGAACTGCAGGCCATTGTAAGACAGTGCAGCAGGGGAGGCCGTGTCAGACTGCTATATCCACGCTTCTGTAAGAGCGAGCAGATTTAGGGATTTAGCAGTAAAAAAGTCATTGTTGGTGGGGAGTTTGTTACATGCTGACTGGCAGTTCCAGAGTGCACATTTAAACGAGTCAGGGGAGGGTATACATGGGCAGTTGGTTTGGGGATTTTATTAGTGAGTCAGGTAAGGGGTGATAGCTGGGAGCAGTGGAGGGTGGGCCAGAATTGGGAGAGATATCCCCAGCAGCTAGTAACAGCAGAATAGTGAGAGTTAGCAGATGATTAGTAGATTTATGAGGAAGACTGTTATTTTTGTTAGTGACATGAGGGGGTTTGAGGCTAAGCAAGAAGGTAAAGAGTGCATGCGAGCTGTGCATAGGTGAGGACAGGAGAGAAGTTTTTCAGTACATTACAGGGTACATTAAATAGTACCATTGAGAATTACAACTCATCCTGTAAATAACAAGCTCTCAAATAGCAACATTCATACAAAAGTTAAAAGATTTAGGACTTTTTTGTAAGTGAGAGGAAAAAACAAAATGTGTGCATCCTTAAGGGGTTAACAAAGTATTTCTAGCTGGTTAGAGAATATTGTAAAACCCTCAGCTATGTTTAGGACTCCACAGAATTCTCTGCCAACTTCCATCCAAACTAGAGGAGCAGTTTTTTAACCTGTAGCACACTTTTGTTGCCTTAATGATCTGCTAACAATTTAGTTGCTAAAGATGAACTACTGGCTTTCCACAAATTGTTCAACAAGTTCCTTCCAGCAATCAGACGAACGGGCTATTTACATGTAACGAATATTGCTCAAAATTCTTTTAAACAAATGAACTTGAGTGATAATAGTGCAGTGTATAAGGCTGGGTTCACACGGGGTAGGTTTCCAGCGGAATTCCCGCGGTTTGGCTGCACCGAAAAGCCGCTGGAATTCCACTGGAAAAGCGCTGTGGGGCTTGAAGCCGTTTGTCAGCTGACATTCCGCTGTGGCTTTCTCTCCCCATAGAGAGGAGCAAGGCTGCAGGGGGGGGGGGGAATTGACATGCTGCATCTTTTGATTCCGTGCCGCAGCGCCAGTTCCGCCCGTCTTTGCCGAGATGCATTGGCCACCCCGTCTGGACGAGAACTTCGTGGCTGCAGGCAGGTTTGCCGCAGGGAAATTCCGCGGCAAATCTGCCCCGTGTGAAACTAGCCTTCATGCAAAAAAAAAAACGCTTACTATTCAATTTACTAGGCTTTCAGTCAGCATAAAAACTATTGCTGGATTGTGGGCTTCTTGTTCCATGTAAATACTCCCCCGAGAAGCCCGCAATCCAGCGATAAGTCTTACTGTCTAAATGCTCTACACAAGCACTAACCACCTTAGTGCTGACGTCCGCTATCTTGATGCAACATCTCAAAATGTTCTGCTGTTCTCTCCGTCATTGAGTTGTGAACCTGCATGATGAAGAGGTCTCTGCGCTCCGAATGTTTGCCAATATCCTTTTTCTAGTTATCCAATAAAAGTATCCCTCCTATAATACTTTTTGTGTTCTTTACACAAAAGTATTTAAAGGTAACCAGTCATCAGTTTTGGGCCTCATAAACTATGGTATGGGACTCAAAGTTGAGGGAATAGGGAGTCGGGGCAAGCTGTGTTTCATACTCACCAGGTGCCCCTTTTCTGTGCCGTGTCCCCACAAAGTTGGCACACGCACACAATGTGACTCTTTTCAGACAGCTCTGTGCGCGCTCTCATAGAAATGGTTGGGAGAGCGTATGTGCATAGCCGCCTGAAGAGTCACGCAGTGTGAGCAGGCACCAATCTTTGCCTGGACATAGTGCAGGAACACGGCATCTGGTTAGTATGGAACACCGCTACCTGGTCTCCCCATCCCCTCTCCTTTGAGCCTCATAACGTAGTGTACGAGGCTCAAAGCTGATGACGGGCTCTTTTTTTATATTATATGGCATATACTAACATGCTGTGATATATATTATATAGCTTAGACTATGTATTTTTTGCACTACTCTTCATACATTTTTGCAATTCCTTTATACTGTTCAATGATATATGGTGACATGCTTCACCAGTACCTTTTTTCTTTCATGGGTTTAACTTTTTTCTTTCTTGTTCCAGATTGGCAGTCGCAGCAGTGTTTATTCTCCAGAGAGCAGTGTTAGGAAAACTGGATCCTATATTTATGAAGAATTCATGCCAACGGATGGTACTGATGTTAAGGTACAAAGTAATTAATCTACTGTGCTTTCTACTATTCTGATAGCGAGGAGCAATTTAACATTAGCGATTTTTACTCGGCATTTAGGTATATACAGTTGGTCCAGATTATGCCCATGCAGAGGCCCGCAAGTCTCCCGCTTTGGATGGAAAAGTCGAGCGTGACAGCGAGGGAAAGGAAATCCGTTATCCGGTTATGTTGACTGCCATGGAAAAGCTGGTTGCTCGTAAAGTCTGCTTGGCCTTTAAGGTTAGTCCAATTCTTCCAGTTATATTTTTCAGTTGTGATGATTTAAAAGAGGGGAACTACGAGATGAAAACTCTAAATTATCTACTCTTTGAAGTGGAGGAACTGTATTAAGTATATGTGATATGCGGGTGCTGTGTATGTAGTTGCACATGACCCTGATGTCTGATGGAGCCCAAATGAATATCTGCAAAATGATAAGGGAAGCAGTAATTGAAGTGATAGGAGTTTGATTTGGGAGTCCTCATACAAATTTTGAATCATGGATTGGTATGCATATGACTGCTGGTTAAATTTGTCATGTTTGACGTAGGGCGTCAGAATAAGTATTCTAGGCTGAAAAAAGACAAATGTCCATCCAGGTAACCCCCCCCCCCCTTTTGTTTGTCCAGGGGAGGCAAAAAACTCCAATGAGGCAGAAGCCAATTTACCCCATTTTGGGGGAAAATTCCTTGGAAAAATCCCTGGATCAGCATTTGAAAAGTTTTTACCTTCTCCAAGTCCGGTAGTTGGAAGATCCTTGGATCAACAACCCCACTGGTCACCTAATTGCTATATCCTGTAATATCATAGTGCTCTTTAACTCTTCTATCAATTTTGCCATCACCACGTCTTCAGGCAGAGACTTTCACAGTCTCGCTGCTCTTACAGTAAAGAACCCCTTTCTGTGTTGGTGATGAAGCCTTCTTTCCGCTGAACATAGAGGATGCCCTCTTGTTAGGCTATATTCACATCACATTTGGAGTCTGTGTCTGGCATATACACTGAGAAAAGTTGCTGTCATATCACCATAAGTTACTATAGGGCTCCACTCACCTGACAATGGTCAAGAGACTGTCTTTTTAGCCTCCTTTAAGCCAGTTGTGTTTTTTTTTTTTTTTTACATTATGCTATAATGTAGTGGATCTAGATTATAGATTATGAGCCCCAGTGGGAGACAGAACCCATTCACTGATATAAAGCACTGTGTAATATATGTGTTATTTATTTATGTTTTCAGCAAACGGTCTGCGGCTTTGACTTGCTGAGAGCCAACGGGCACTCTTTTGTTTGTGATGTCAATGGCTTCAGTTTTGTGAAGAACTCCATGAAATACTATGATGACTGTGCCAAAATACTTGGGTATGTTTCTACCTATCTTCCTATATAGGCTGATATTGAGTTTAACCTCTTATAAAACAATTGCTGTATTTTAGAACACAGAAGGCTAAGGGCCTGTTCACATCAGCGCTAGGGTTTTACATTTTCCTGCTCTGTTCAGGGAGCAGGAAATCCGCAACCCCAAGGTGAACGGAACCGTCATGACTGAACCAAATGGCACTGAATGGAGCACATTGATTATAATGGGGATCGTTTGCCTTCCAGACGTCCTTCCTGCATTTTGCCGGATTTGGTGGGACAAAATACCGCTGCATGCATCACTATTTCCATCCTGTTTTAGTGGAAATTTGCATTGGATTGGCCCCTCCGATGCTGATGTGAACAAACCCTAAGAGTAATGGAAGTGAAGGAGAAAAAACATTACTGGCTACTTCTGTATAGTCTCCAGTGTTTACACTGCTAAGCAGAACACTCTTGCACCTCTACTGCAAAACTTGGCTCTTGTCTTTATCCTGTTTACGAAATGTACATTTTACAATGTGAATGCCAGTTTGCCTAATTTAACGCAGATGTATGTGAGTCTGAGTATGTATTTTACAATGGTGATTGCTGTGTACTATAATTTTTAATTTACTATCACATGATATAGTTTAAGTAAATGTATATCAAGATATATAATTATGTTTAAGATACAGACATTCCAACAAATCTGTCTTTTGGCATGCATTCTACAGCTGCACTATAATATGCAGTTGGCGTCTATTTAGGAAAGAAATTGGACTTGTGCTAGCCATGCTCTTACATGTTTTGTTTTAGGAATATTATAATGAGGGAACTTGCTCCACAGTTCCAAATTCCCTGGTCCATCCCAACCGAGGCAGAGGATATACCTATAGTACCAACTACATCTGGCACAATGTGAGTGGCATGATACCAGTCTTCTGATTTGCCTTGGTTACCGTTCAATAAGCCAGGATTCTATTGCACTAATTTCACAAAGAACATACCGGACCTATCACTTGTATGAGTTAGTCTTCTATATGTAACATCCTATTTAATTTTAAATCTCCATTGAATTCTAAAATAGGGGAAGCAATGGTGGTTTACCATTATCTAGGTTTTAGTTGTCTGGTAGCTTCCAGATATTGGTAGACAACAGAGATCTCATGTTGCTAAGATAGGCCATCACTTTTTAATGTCAGAGATACATACAAGATAGTGATTGGCCACAATGTTGCCGATCTTTCATTTAGTACAAACGATCTCACCAGCAACTTTAATAATTAAACCAGATGACCAGGGAGTCCTTTCCAAAAAAAAAACCTGACTCCCTGGGGCTTGCACAAAATGGCAAATGATCATCCGGATCCAGCCAGTCTTGCCATACGCTATACAACTAATTTAGAAATCTATAAGTTTTTTTTTTTTTTTGTTGTTTTTTTTTAAAGACTGAAGATTGCAAAAGTATTTTAACTAGTTTATAGTGTAATAAGCTCTTGTCAAACAGTGTAGCAAGAAGCCACGAGCTCTGTATAAACACAAATGCAAACTGTATTCGTTACATTAGGATGTCTGTTTAGATTAGTCGCTGGGCAGCCATTAAGCCTCTCACGGATATGATATGCTACTTACCCCTGTAAACTGTGCTTGAAGTTCATTTTTACTTTATGCAACATTTTAGGATGGAGTTGCGATGTGTAATTGCAGTAATTCGGCATGGGGATCGAACGCCGAAACAGAAGATGAAGATGGAAGTTCGGCATGCTAGGTAACGGCATAATGACTTCTACTAGTTGCATATTATAGGTTTTCTTAATGACTTTCACCTTTCTTGCAGGAATGTTTTTTTATGTTATGTAGCTTGTATCTTTCTTTGCTTTCAGGTTCTTTGAGTTGTTTGAACATCATGATGGTTACAAAACAGGAAAGCTAAAACTTAAGAAACCGGAGCAATTACAGGTATGTTAGTTACCAGAGTTAGAAAAAAAACACAACTAATTTACAGAACAATATTACCGCTGCTTTGACTGTGTATATAGTCCTTAGAGGCCTTGCTGATGACCGTAATTCAATATTAAGGAGGAACTGTCAGCATACTTTACTGCCCCGTTTACACAACAAGAAGCTGTACTTTCTGTCCTCTGCTACAGAAATCCAGCACTGTAGCCCCTGCTGTCCTCCTGGTATTTGTTGGACAATGATTTATCACCTGACTACTGCAGCCAATCAGACTCCATGGCATCACCACCCATTCTCCTGGCATCCGCGCTGACATCCTGGGCACTATGATGCTAATAGTTCAGAACAGTGATGCTGCAGTGTACACAGATATAGGTGCAGGACCACAGGATGATTGGTGCTAGTGTTGAGGGAGTTAAAAGGCGAATAGGTACCTATTCGTTACTTTGGACCCTGAGCACTTTTTTACATATGCTGAAAAAACTTTTCAAAATGCATCTTGAAAGACAGTGCACAAGCAGCCACTAGAAACATGGTGTGTACCCTCTTGGTCCCTTGTGCCATAGTTTAGAATCAACCCTTCAAATCACTGTTACTGCATGCCTTGTTAGTGATATTTATTAAGGGCAACCTAGAATTAAATGCAAAAACACTAATACAGGTAAGTAAAAGACCTATTGTATGAATGTCAAGTATGATGACATTTATAATAGTAATTTTGGAGTCAAAGCAAGAATACTTTACATAAAGTATTGTCTAAATAATGACTACTTCATTAATTATATAAGGTCTGAACTCCCATGTTATTTACAACAGGAAGTGCTTGACATAGCAAGACTACTGCTTGCAGAACTTGGAACCCATAATGATTGTGAGATCGAGGAGAGGAAATCTAAGCTGGAACAGCTGAAAACTGTGCTGGAAATGTAAGTGAAATATTTATACCTAAACTCGATTAGAAGCCAGCCGGCTATGGAATGTCCAAGACCTCTAGATGGCTGCACAGTCTTATATTCACGCTGCTTGTAGACTATGAGTAGAATCTTCCTTCTCTTGTGAACATCACCGCTATAAAAATTCTTATGTTGGATCGAATATGTTTATGTTGAATTTCCAATTCAAGTGCACTGAATAAAAATGCACAGATGGGAAAAGCATGGCTGAACATTCAGACCCCCATGAGGTTGGCATCTTTTGGTTGGTTAACACTGCATGGCACATTTCATTTTTGGTATCCCATCATACAAATTCCTGGTACTTATGGACTTAATTTCCATATCGCAAGTGCTATTTTTTGCAGAAGAACATTACAAAAAGTTTTCTTTATTTTATACATAGCACGGAGTTGATATGTAAGCCGTATGCAACACAAAATGGATCATGAAGACATGGACAAACATTGAATTTAGCAGTAATCTTGCAAAGAGGATTTGCACCCAAAAGTTGCCATGTATTGGTAAATCACAATTTACGGCTGTAGCCAGAGCTTGGTAGCTATGTTTTCACACTTGGGTATTTTTAGGTTTTGAGGTGGCGACTATTTTTGCAAAACGGAGAACAGGAAATGTAGCCATACTTATTGTTACTCTTGGATCCACTTTTAGAAAATTGACCACCAACTTTTAATTTGCCAGCCTCTTAATAACAAACCTAACCATTATTCAGTTCCTCCCTAAGAAATTAGTGGCATTCCCCTCTTTACCTAGATTAGTATTCCCCTCATTACCTATATTAGCTGCAGCTTGAATGATCTCGATCTATGGGGTACATCCATGAGGCGACAGGATTGGTATCTGAAATCTCAGAAAAAGCTCTTCCTTGCTGGTATAATCCTTCTCAAGGACTGGAATGGATAGAAAAGGTCAAAACAACTTGGTCAACCAGCTGCACCAACAAAATCTCCTCCCACACTTTGCAGATCTGAAGCTAGGGATGTATCAATGCCAAACAAAAGCAATCCCTCGGAGTAATTCCAGCTGGTCCGGCCCTGTTACTTGTGTGTGAACAGTACATTTCTAGCTCTGATGTATTTATTAGGTAAAGTTTTAGTCAGTAATACTACTTTTTGGTAGTGGAATGTTACCATGTCTCGCTGTGATGTAAATGAACAACCTAAACAGCTGAAGGAAAGATAAGTCAATGTATAAGGCAGGGTTCACATGGGATGGATTTGCTGCAGAAATTCTGTGCGGAATTTCTGTGCGGCAAATCCGCACGCGGCTCCTAACCCCGGGATTAGCCAGCCATGTGGACGAGATTTTGCAAAAATCTCTTGTCCACACGGGGCGGCCAATCTGTTGAGGCAAAGCTGTGCTGAGCCAGCGCTGTGGTGCAGAATTGACAGCTGCAGCATGTCAATTCTTTTTTTTTTTTTTTTTTCCCCCATTGTGGCCTCTTTTTTTCTTTATCAGGGCAGAAAGCTGCAAAGGAATGCCAGCGGTCAAACTGCTCCAAAGCCCGCGGCAAACTTCTGCGGGTTTTGAAGCATCGCTTATCCCGCGGAAATCTCATGGTTTTTCAATGCGGTCAAACCGTGAGATTTCTGCTGGATTTCCATCCCGTGGGAACCCGGCCTAAGAATAATTTGTTTTGAACAATTACTTAATTAGTAATTTTTCAAACCACTTGTGCTTGTATGATAGCTAGTGTGATAACTAGCAAAACTGAACATTATTTTAGGTAAATAAATTGCAAGGTGATTTTCAGCACAAAAAGGTGCTGTCCACAATGGGCCTCCCTTCCTCCTAACTTGCTGTCCACTGCTTGTTGTCATTTGTGTTACTGGAGATGGTAGAACAGAAAGTGGATAAGGGGGATAAGTCAAAGTGTTCATTGCAGTCTATGAGAGCAGGGGGGGGGGAGACACTTACACATAGATGTTCTTCTGAAGTTAAGGGTGAGTTATTTGCTGCTATTTATTTACTTCACTGATTAGTACTGATATACTGTGTTCTACATGATGATGTTAGTCCCTGTGTATATTACAGGTAGAGAGAAAAATGTGCAGTTCTCTGTGCCCAAGTATATAGAAAACAGCCCAGTAGCAGCTTCCTTCCACCAGTCCGGAGAATCAGATATTCAGACTGCAGAGAGGGACAATTGGGAGAAATGCAGGATACAACTTATCTAATGGCCAGACTTGGTAGTGTTCCTCATGTACAGGGACCTGGCAGCTCATTTTTAAGTTATCTGAATCTAATTTAATTTTAAAGCATACCTAATTGCAGTGTTCAGTAGTTTATAAATATTGTGCTTTAATTATGTAGCACCACTGCTTGTATCCACTGCGCGTTTCAGAATGACACAGTACTTGGGGGCACTATATCGGTCCCGGTTAATGCTGTCCCGTGGCTTGGGCAGCATGAACCCAGTGACAGATTCCCTTTAAATGTACAGAATAGTGTAGTTAATCATGGTATTCTATGCAAACGCATCCGAAGAAGAGAAAAAACAAAAACCCATACTGCAACAAGTATCTGTGGATGTATGTACGGTGTTGGGGTGTGCTCTATGCTCAGTTTGAAACCTGAATGAAAGGTGAGTGCAAGATTGAGTAAGTGAAATAGGTTAACCCCTTGCCGTCACACCCACGTCACGTGCCAGGAGAATTGGAAGCTTGGGGCATACTGGAGATCTAAGTATCTGATGATCTATATCATCTTCTGATATAGACTATTATGGTACTGGGGCATCCTGTCTCCACTGGAACTAGGGGTTGAGACATGGGTTGGCCTGGCTCAGTGACAGGGAAGGTGCAGGTGACGCACCTAGCACTGGATTGGCTGCTTCCCGCAGCATCTCATGTCCCGGGCTGTGTTGCCCATTACGGCCCAATTCCGCCCAACCCCCCACCCCACCCCCAGCTGTTAGCTGCTGTCCGCAGCATCTCATGTACTGGCTGTTTTAGCCGTTACGGAAAAATATAACCCCCACCCCCCTCTCAGCTGTCAGCATGTCATTCATGTCCCACACTTTTCCACTGTAGCTGCATCCATAGGAACCCCAGTTACAGAGGAAAATATCTTCTTGTAATGACAATACTCACTGGCAGATCTGATCAGGATCTGCTATGACCCTGTAGCTCTGCCATGCCAAGGGGATCCCAGCAGTCACGTGACCACCGGCTCATGTAGTGGAAGAAACCCTTCCACTTTCTAGTACATAGCGCTCATTGAGCACTATGTACCTCGGAAAGGAGAAGGTAGAAATGGTTAAAAACCGCTTCTCCCTTCTCTCCCGGGTTCTCCTCTGTGACTAACAGCTGACAAACCAACCTGTTCCTGCTTTATTGCAGAAGCAGGGGCTTTAATCCCGTGCCGTATTTCTGCAATCGGCCAGGATTACAGCCCAGGACCAAGCTCCTTAAAGTCTGTTTACACTGGTGACGGCATGGTAACAGTGCTACTTCATCTTACCTGGTTACTTGGTTGTCAGTTGTTTGAATCCCAATCTCTGCACATACAGTAGCACCCTTTACTGGTAAATACTGTTCCCTGCATGTTTAGTAACCTATTCATAGAACATTTGCATGCAAAAAGTTTACATTAAGTGCATACGTCTTGTATTTTCCTGTCCATTATCAGTTTTTTTGTTTTGAGGCACATTCTTTTGAGGGCCTTTACAAATAGATTTCTAAATTTGCATCTAATTGCCATCTACTGACTATTTAGAAGTAACTGTATGAGTCTCAAGATAATTGATGCTTGATCAGTGTAGAAGAGCTGCAGATGAGCCTATATCTCACTGCTCAAGCTATCAGATTTCTCTATTCCTGATCTGGATGTGCTGCTTGACCTATTTCTGCTGGTTTTAAGAAGTACTTAAAGACAAATATTTTAGCTGAATTGATACTGGTTTTCAATTACAAGGAGGACTACCCCCTGCTTTTCAGTGGTCCTGGTTATATTGGGCCGGGGTATTTATAATGACTAATCCCTGGACACTTTAAAGGGAATGTGTAAGAAGAAAATTACCTATTGCATAAATCAAGTTTTTATGCTAAATCTTTTTTGAACTGATTTTTGGTGATTTTTTTTTTTTTTTTTTAATTTTCCATGTCACAACCTATATCTTAAAGTCCTAATATCCTGCAGTTTTATCACTGACCACTAAATCTAATAATAGTCTGACATTTTCTGCTTTGTAGAGAAAACTTTTCGGTAGTCATCTTGTTATCCTCCTAGGAAGGATTACAATGAAAAGTGACCCCTATATACGGTATAGACAACACAGGATCCAAAATAGCTGATGGTCACAGCTCACCTCCTCCCTGTACGACGACCTGTGTATGTGTCACAGCGCATCTCTATAACACCTTCCATGGAAGTCAAGAGGGTCAGCTTCTGTCATTTGTGTGTATAGCCCATGCAGCTTCTGGAAAGCATCTCCCTAAATGCTATAGTCTGAAGCTCAGGCAAGATGGCCGCCCCAATAGTCATGTACAGAAAATAGGATTAAAAAAATCTACAATAAAAAAAGAACGTTAGAAAAAACTGTTAACTGTCTGGTTTTAATTAATTTGCAAAACAATAAGGTGATGCCTTCCATTGCCTTTAAAAGGCACAGATAACGCTGCATCATTTAGCAGTTCTTCACACTGATGCTGAGAAGCTTGTGAAAGTGTACACTGGGTATGAGAGCAGATAGCAGTGTAATCCAGCCATGTTAATGGAAAGGAGTAACTTTAATACGGCTCACAGAACTCTATATTGTTTCTAAGGCCGGTTTACGCAAATAGATTTGAATTGCCGTCTCCATGATCGCTGTTTGCATGTACAATACACGGTAATACATGGGCATTGAAATGCATTGACTTTCACCGGTTGGTTCTCACTTGCGGGTAGGAATTGCGGAGAAAAGTTGCAGCTTGCTCTATTTTACCTCTGACTGCGCGTATCAGCTCCATTGAACTCTATGGATGCGTTTGATTCGCAGTGCATACACAATTACATTGCGTATGGACGCAGATTCGTACGCACGTTGCTAGGGGACCAGATAATAAATGGCATAAAAATAAGCAGGAATCTGTGAGCGGACAATGCAGGACAGTCTGGGGAGCAACAAACCATTCAGACTGCTGGCTGCAAACTCCGCTTGTTCTTCTGGGTTCTTCCTCCAGAAGTAAGTGTAAATCAGTATAAAACGAGCCAAGCCTGGAGAGAAGTATCCCATTCTGATGGCTCTCAGAGCCGCTCTCGCCACGACAGCACAAGAGAATGTTGCCTGGGCGATAGTACGGTGTTTCCAGGGGGTTGGGCAACTTTTTGACGTCCTTCCCTGCTTGCATTCGTTTGTTCTGCGCGGACAATATGCTTTCCTTAACTATACATCCACGTGGAAAACCACACACATATTCGACCATACTGAATTCACTTATGCGATCATTCGCAGGTCTTCCGCTGCGGATATCCGCTCGCGCTTCTGACCCGTTCGTGTGTTGTTTTTTGTTTTTGTTTTTTTAATTTAATTTTCAGCAAGGTATTTATTACTAATTTGTTCTGTTTTATTGCATTGTGCTAGGAAACTATGTCCCTGTACATTGCAGATAGAGACCAAAGGGCAATGAGCAGAATTTATTCAGTATGAGCATTTCCATGTGGGCAACATGTTTGTGATTTGAAAACTGCATTCTATGAGTTCTTTTAGCACCATGTGGTTCTCATTAGTTTTCATTGTGAATTTCCATCAAATATCTTTTATTTTCTGCACTAGTTTGCTCAGGGTAGCCATAAGTGCAGTACACCTAGTACACCTACTACTGCTGTCTGGACCCTAATCTCAGCGTTAATAATTGGGTCTGCTGCCACTGGTCAAATTTCACTTTACAGTAATTGCGGCTCATGTAGTTTTATTAATGTCAAATACAGAGCCCCCATAATGCTGCTCTTTCCAAAATTGGGACCCATTCAGTTCACTTTAAATAGTCACTGTGCTTTGAGACAACTTGTGTTACTAATGATGGCGCAGAGTGTTAATTGGGCAGAAATGCAGTCCTGAGCTCTCGCTCATGACCTGAAGGTTTTCCATGTGGTTCAGGTAATCAGCTCAAGGTTGACTCAGCCTGCCATCCTTCTGAGGTCGGTAAAATGAGTACCCCGCAGCTTTGTGGGGGTTAATAAATAAATAACTTAAAAACGCTGTGGAATAAGTTGGCGCTAAACAAATAAGATTTATTTATTTTATTTTTATTTATGATAGCAAAGGTGCAACTCACTTTCCCTAAAACAATGTTTTTTGTGCTCAAAAATCACTTGTGTTGGCCACTATGGGATTGCCATCCCTTTTTAACTTGTGCACTGAGTGCTGTCAAGTGAAGTCCAGTCTCCACTAGGACTAAGGGGAAGTAGAGGAAAGTGATGACCCATTATGACCTTTAAATTCATGGAGAGGAAAATGGGAAGGAGGACGTTGCTGCAGGAGACAGACTGAAGCAGAGACTCACACAAACCTTCTGCTGCAACTATAGTGTAAGTCCAATGGCTACTGAAATTGCATCTTCACTGCTCAGTACTGCTGTATATTGTCCTCCATTATGCAGTTTTGTCTCTGTGTGTATTACAGAGAGTTAGAGCGCTTTTACACTGAAAATTATTCTTCAGATTCTCGTTCATATCGGGCAGGCATAAAAATAAAAGGACTATACACAGGCTGTCTTTCATCTATGAATGATAGCCTGTTTACTGTGACTCAAGTTGGGTGGCTGGAGTGATCTCTGGTGCACTCCGCATCCATTCACTGAGCGATGATCGCTAGTCCGATGAATCTGCCATTTTTTCTCTGCAGTGTACAGAGCACAGCTTAACATGAGTCTCATCCCACCAACTCAAAGAGAACAGACAGAGATACAGCCTGTAGGGGGGAAAACTGGTAATAAATGCAGAATACAAGCCATACAAGGGCCAAAAATACTCAGTGTTATTTCTCATATACACACGACAGCTTATTCTGAAAAGTCATTTGAATGTAAGGGTATGCTTTAACTAAAACTGCATAAACCCCAATTAATTCAATTACTATAGCTGCAATAATAGCTTTGAGATGGACTGAGATCACCTATTGTCTCAGCATCACTGTCTGTGATGTAGTGCCTGGCTTCAACATGGGGAAGAATTCTGATGAATCATAGAATGGTAGAGTTGGAAGGGACCTCCAGGGTCATCGGGTCCAACCCCCTGCTCAGTGCATGATCACTAAATCATCCCAGACAGATATTTGTATAGCCCTTTTTTGAACACTTCCATTGAAGGAGAACTCGTCACCTCCTGTGGTAACCTGTTGCACTCATTGATCACCCTCACTGTCAAAAAGTTTTTTTCTAATATCCAAGCCGTCTCTTCTCCCTTTCAGTTTCATCCAATTGCTTCTAGTCTTTCCTTGTGCAAATAAGAATAGGGCTGATCCCTCTGCACTGTGACAGCACTTCAGATATTTGTAGATAGCTATTAAGTATTCTCTCAGCCTTCTTTTTTGCAAGCTAAATATTCCCAGATCCTTTAACCGTTCCTCATAGGACATGATTTGCAGACTGCTCACCATCTTTGTAACTCCTCTCTGAACTTGCTCCAGTTTGTCTATGTCTTTTTTAATGTGGGGTGCCCAGAACTGGACACAGTATTCGAGATGTGGTCTGACTAAGGAAGAGTAGAGGGGGGGATAATTACCTAACGTGATCTAGACTCTATGCTTCTCTTAATACATTCCAGAATCGTTTTGCCTTTTTGGCTGCTGCAGCACATTGTTGACTCATGTTCAGTCTATGATCTATTAGTATACCCAAGTCTTTTTCACATGTGCTGCTGCTTAGCCTAGTTTCTCCCATTCTGTATGTGCTTTTTTTTTTTCATTTTTCTTGCCCAAATGTAGGACTTTGCATTTCTCCTTGTTAAATACGATTCTGTTAATCGCCGCCCACTGTTCAAGCATTCTAGATCTTTTTTCAATCCCCTCTCTTTTCCCTAGTGTTAGCTATCCCTCCTAACATTGTGCGATCGGCAAATTTGATCAGTTTCCCATCAATTTCCTCCTCCAGATCATTTATAAAAATGTTGAACAACACTGGGCCTAGGACAGAGCCTTGTGGTACCCCACTTGATACATTCTCCACTTGGATGTGCAGCCATTTCCCTGATCAACCCAGCTGGTGATTGTGTCATAGAAGGAAATTACATTCATCTGGCATGAATTGTTTGTTACAAACCCATGCTGGCTCTGGTTAATTACTCCATTTTCATCCAAGTACTTGTATATATGCTGTTTAAAAATTTGTTCAAAGATCTTTCCTGGTATAGAAGTCAGGCTCACAGGCGTGTAGTTTCCTGGATCCACCTTCTTTCCTTTTTTGAAGATAGGGACAACATTTGCCCTTTTCCAATCTTCTGGGACTTCTCCTGTTCTCCAGGAAGTTTCAAAGATTATGGCGAGTGGTTCAGCAATTATCTCTGCTGCTTCCTTTAGTATCCTAAGATGTAATTCATCTGGACTTTGACCTCTTTCTGCCGTGCAGTCGCATGCCTTTTTATTTTCTGCTGCGCGGTCATGTGATTTTCCTACTGTGTGGCACATATATCTTAGCAGCATGGCGATTTTTAATTTTGCCGTCGTTTGGCAATATGTCATACCACCGTGTGATGATATGTTGCGCAAGGCATGGTCATGGCAACCTGTAGGTTTTGCTGCTGGATATGTTTTTGTGCAATTCGCCGCTGAATGGCTTGCATACAGAGCTGGAAGGCTTCCGACCCAGCCATACTGTGTTGCATACCGGCGCTACGGTGGCCCGATTGGCGGCAGATGTTTTTTTTCCCCCGCGCCTAGGATCTAATGTCTCAGGTACGGGGGCTACGAGGCGGTCAGTGTGGCAGTGCGGCCAGTGACTGACATAGTTTTCTTCAGAGGTGAGGTAGTGATAGTTGAGCCCAAGGCTTGGCTATGGTGGCCTTCTGACCACTCTATACACAGCTAGCACCTCCCAACCCGGGCCTGCACAATCCACCTCAGTGAATCTGGGGTTGCTGACACCTATGGTACCTTCTACATGGGAAGAGTACTCGCACAGGCATTCTCTGGACTCCTCTCCTCTCATGTCTACTCCGCATCGGGTTGAGCCTTGCCTATCGGTAGCTCCCTGGTTGGCCCTCCTACAGTACTCTGCAGGCAGCCTACCACAGTGTCAGAGTCCAGAATGACACGCGGGCAGGGGCAGCCAGAGCCACATACCAAGTGTGATTTCGCTACAATGAGATATTTACATCCAGCCAAGAATATCTTGTCTTACGGACAACAGTGTTCAAACTGATTGTCAGCATTACTCTGACCTGTGGTAGCTTCCATACTGGAAAGAGTACTTTGTACAGGAATTCCGTGGCCTCATCTGCTCTGCACCGGGTTGAGCCCTCCCTATCGGTAGCTCCCATGTTGCCCCTCCTGGAGATACCTGCAGCCAGATATACCGCAGTGTCTGAGTCCAGGATGACACGTAGACAGAGGCGGCCAGAGACACATACTATGTGCACTTGCGCTACACTACGAAATTTACATACAGACGAGAATATGTCGTCTTACTAATAACTGTGCTCAAACTGGTTGTCAGCATTACTCCGGCCTTGCTGAGACCTGTGGTACCTTCCATACCGGAAAGGGTACTAGGCACAGAAATTCTCGAAAGTCGTCACTCCTTTTGTCTCCTTCGGTCTGGGTTGAGCCTTCTCTAACGGTTAAGCTCCCCTGTTGCCCCTCCTGCAGTTCCCTGCAGGCAGCCTACCGCAGTGTCCATATCCAGGATGACACACAGACAGGGGCGGCCAGAGGTAGTTCCCAGCTTTTCTCCTGGCTCACTGAACACAGCTGAGACCTCTTTAATGGGGCAAGATTGAATTGATGACGTTGGGGAAAGGGCTTTGGGGGTCCTGAACTTTTACCTTGTATTGGGTCCAGAAATTAGTAATGGCAGCCCTGAATTTACTCAGCAACATCTCAACAGGCTGTCATCTTGCAGTGTAGTAGTGATGAGCATCCATAATTGAACCATGTCATTCCCCCCTGCCTCATGACTAACAATGAAGCTTGCTGAATTCTTGGCCGCATCCTATTCATTGTGTCTAATGATCATGGAGATGTGAGTTGTCAGTGCCCTGACACTGCGTGTGACCATAATTTTTGGGACAAATTATTAAACACATGGGACGCAGCAGTACACTTAATAGTAGTACTTGGATTAAAATCTGAAGGATTTATGCAGAATTTTTATGTAATCTATGTTCATTTTATAAAATGGTTTTTTATTTAATTTTTTTTTCTAGGTATGGACATTTCTCTGGCATTAATAGGAAGGTTCAGCTAACATATTTGCCCCATGGGCATCCAAAGACATCCAGCGAGGATGAAGGTAAGACCTATGATTTTATGCTAGTGCAATTATTTAATCTTTTATGCCCAGTTTCCGGTCCCTGGTTCGCAACCTGTATTGGAAGTTCATAGTACCCAAACACTTAGGCTCATTCTCTTAAGCCCCATTTACTCCGGACGAGTGTCAAGCAAACGATGCCCAACACTCATCCCTGTATGTGTTCTCGCTCCCGGGCTTGCTCACAGAGTGGCCAGCGTTCAAGATTTTATGCAGTTTGAACGATGATCGTTCAGTGTAAACAGCAGCCGTTCAGTACTGAACGGCCGCTGTGTTAAGTGAATGGAGCGGGGGAGAGCGAGCAGTGAAATCTCCTCCAGCCATCCCCGCGCGCCTGCTGAGAGAGCCAGCAATACTTGCTCCTGTGTAGCAACACGGGAGTGAGTACATGTAGGGACGAGTGTCGGGCATCGTTTGCCTAACATTCGTCCCGTGTAAATGGACTTTTACTCTAAGCGTCTATGAACCCTCATTTGAGAAGCGCATTGTAAGCTCCTCCACAAATTCAAACATGCAGCTTAGTGCATCCTCTGTGCAGTGCTGTAACGGACAAGATATACATGAGAAATTGTTTGTATGGCTTTTAGATTCTCTGATTTTGTCTACACAGACGCCCGCAAAGATTCTCCTTCTCTGTTGCTGGTTTTGAAATGGGGTGGTGAACTTACTCCAGCCGGGCGAGTGCAAGCAGAAGAACTTGGGCGGGCATTTCGATGTATGTACCCTGGAGGGCAAGGTATGTTTTTTTTTTTTTTTTTTCCCCGTCACTTTCTGTCTTCTTCCTGATGATACTTTTATCCGTTTCTTGAAGGGACATTGTACTTTTCATAAATACAGGTCAATTGATTTCAAATGAAAACCTTTTCATGTACATTTTTCTCACCTTGGCATGGATCCTTCACTGTAGCAGTGATGTTGTTTACATTACTGCTTGCATTGGATTTGCGATTACTATCAACTTACTAACTTCATGATATTCTCTTATGTCACCGTTCCTAAAAGCAGAGGTCACATGACATTAAAAGTTCATGTTAGGCCGGGCTTACACGGCCGGAATCCATGATCGACGTCCGCGTGGAGGATCTGCATCAAAACACGGACACTGAAAAGCATGTAAAATCGCTTTTCCGCTCAAACTTGTGGATACTAATTGCGTATTCAGTGAGCGGAGGAAAAATCACAGCATGCTCTATTGTGCGCAGACATCCTCCACAGCAGTTAATGGAAGAAGTCCGACCCGCAGCCCATATGCAATTAAAATTGCGTATGGGCCGTAGGTACCTGGGTCATCGCTTGGCGACGGTGCAGTAAAAAAAAAAAACAAACTCAAAAGAAATAAAAACTGTACTGCGCATGACCGACGGTGAGCTGCCACGGTCATCTGCAATGCAACATGCAGGGTCACCGTCCGAACTCGCAGCTGAAATCTGCGGAATCCAGTCCATTCGTGTGAGCCCGGCCTTAGTGTGTAGAAGCCAGGTCCAGAGCAAGCAGTCATGTAAATGATATTTTATATTGTTGAAGCAAGGGCGGGAAATGGAAACATAATGTGTCTATTGGAACGTGTCATTGTTATCAGTCTGTAAGTTAAAGCACTCTTACACGGAACGACTGTCGGGCGCTTAAACGCATGACAGCCATCCCAACGATTATCGCTTTTGTGCTTTTACACAGGAACAATGATCACTCATTGAATGGAGGCGGAGTGCTCAGGAGATTCTTCCGGCTGGCCGTCTCCAATCATAGTAAACAGGCAGTCGTTCATAGAATAACAACTGCCTGTTTACACGGGCCGATAGTCACTTGTTTTTAGGTGAGTTAACATCCAAGTGACTTAGTAAGCTATTCTCAGTCACTTGTGCTGTCAGGGCCCGTCTTTACACAGGATGACAGTCACCTGTAATCACTCTTTTGATCGTACCGTTAATGAGCTACCTTCTGTAAGAGTGTAGTACTTATTTAAACCATTTTCTTTGTTGCTCCATTACCTTTCCCCTTCTCAGTAATGGTCACGCATTATGGTGATCCATACATAAGACCTTTTTTAGGCTGCATATCATGTGCTATGGTCCAGATTTATTAAGACCGTTCTTTCTTACACCTCTCTCAATATTAAGTGCCCTGAAGTAAGATGCCCGTAACTTATAAAGCGGGGAAAGTGAACTCTGCGTATAAATTTGAGTAAATCTGTTTGCCTAGCAGTAAAGTCGTGATCACATCTTGGCTTTTTG